>NW_007579200.1:103404-117131 GCF_000690725.1 Stegastes partitus
AACTACATCCCTGCACCTGAGCTGTTTCTTAGTGTTCTGTGTGCGGTCGGGAACCTTGTTGTTGTCTAGAGCATGGTGTTGGAGGGTAATAGGGGTGTAACGTGACCCCACGAGCTCCCAAAACACTTTACAATAAGAAAAAAGATTTTCTACATGCATGTCAAAAAAACGTGTTGTCGGTTAGCTGTAGTACCTGGTTGTTCCACCAGGTGGAGCTTCTTACTGTTTAACACTGTACAGACCAATCTGACGACAGGTAGGAGCATTGTGAGGGTTTAGCTAACAACAGACACCACGACAAAGACTTCTGTGGTGCTTAATGACAACTTATCTTGTATGAAGCGTCCTGCCTCCATCTTGAATGTTCCCGTTCTCAGACATTTCCAGAATAAACTCAACGTGATTTGTTTTTCTATTCTTCCCGACAAAGCAAATTAAAACTGTTGATATGTTGCTGCTGTGTTATCACCTGTCGGCTGCAGCCTCACGCTTCTTCTATGATGGAATAAACCACACTGCTGGAGCTTTTCTGTTCGTTAAAGACTTTAAATTTGCTCGACTGCAACTTTACATTAAACTACAACAACATGAATCAGAAGAGCCATCAGAGAGCTCATCGTCCACCGAGTCCAGCGCTCCAGAAATGTCTTGTTTAGTCCACAACCCAAAGAGATCCAGATTACTGTCACAGAGGAGGCAAGAAAACTGGAAATATTCACATTTAAGAAGCTGCAAACGGACAAATTAGACAGTTTTTCTTTAAAAAACGATTATTCGATTAACAGTTGCTGCAAACTAACCAATTAATTGTTGCAGCTCTTTAGCCAACTTTGGACTTAAGCTGTGCTTCATGGAGCAACAACAGAGCTGAAGGAGGAAAAAATTCTCATTTAAGAAGCTGCAATCAGAGAATTTAGACGTTTTTCTCTTGAAAAATGACTCAAACTGATTAAATAATCATTAAAACTGACGATATTTAATTAAACAGTTGGCGGCTGATCAGTAAACTGTTGCGGCTCTGACGTTATTCCAGGTGACTGATTCTGTTAATTGCTGTTTTTGCTCCTGTACAGTTGAACAAATGAGATATAACGTGATCATGAAGGAGCTCCAGAGGCGCTGCTGGTTGATTCAAGAACATTTATCAGAACTTTTCCTTTTAGCAGGTTTTGTGTGAGAAACAAAAAGTATTAATACGACGACCTTCGTAAAATCCTCGATATCAGCCCGGTGAAATAAATCAGTCAATAACAGAAACATAAAAGCTCCTCTTATCACCAAGGTGACCATAAATCCTGTCTGAGCTGCAATTTAGCAGCAAAGCACCAAGAAAAGGCGTTTCAGATGCATTTCAAGGCTCTGATGAATTATTAAACTCACACTAAAACTCAAACTGAGGCTCAAAAGGCAAACAAAAGCCGCTGACACGGCAGCAGAACATTCAGACGATCGGGTCGGTTCACCAAAGAGCTGCTGCTGCTTCCAGAGACGTCAGACGACCGGAGCTGCACCGAGACCAGAACCACCGGCGGCAAACTGTTCAGTAGCTGACAGACATTTATCATTCTGACCAGTTACGCTGTGACTTTAGCTTTATTCCAACCAATCAAAACTACATTTAAAGATATCTGCAATCCACTTCTGACAGAATTAACTACAAACACCTTGAACTTCATTCTGAACTGTGCTCCTGCATTTTCACATTTCTTTCTAAAACCCTCGTTTTTCCGCCACCTGCTGACGTGGATGACTGATGACGCAGCGTTTTATTAAACTTAATGAAATAAAAATAAGGAAAATAAATGATAAATACTTAGAATTATTTTATCATATAAAATATAATAATAAAGAAACAGTGAGGATAATGATAAACACAATAAGAGATGAAGTCCAGCTCTGCTTAAATCAAACACAAACAGGTGGATGTTAATTTGTAATACATCAGCATATATTTACGTTTTTATCTCACCTAATAATGGTCTAATTATGCTAATTAATTAATTACACCAACATGCAACTCGACAACGAGGTCAGAATGCAGGACAGAAAGTAATATATGGATGGAATAAACCTTTAAAACCACAATTAGTTTGACAGAAAGCAGCCATTGGGTGGAACAAACCTATAAAACCATAAGTCTATGAGTGAAATAAGGGTCCCAGAAGTGTGGCCCTGAAGCTGCAGACACAGAATCCTGGTTCCAGTCCTGATCTTAGTTCCCGATATGTTTAATTCCCAGAGCGAGGCAGAGATCTCAGAGCGGAGTTCTGCCTCGTCACATCTGCTGTTTTATCTCCGTGTCAGAGCTGCACGAAGCCGAACTACATTCACAGAACAAGATTTTATAACCAAAGCTCTGGTTCTCCTCAGACTGATGAGTTCTTCCAGTCTGATGGACCGACGTCCAATAAGAACCTCACATTAGCAGCAGCATCACAACCATCCAGACAAGTTCTACTGAGATTCTTCTGAATAAACTGGACCGCAAATATCTCTGCCTGTGGTTTTGTCTGGTCAGAATGATGTTAAACGTATCTGGAATAGAAACTCTGAAAACATCCCAGTGACACTAATAACACGTGGCAGTAAAACGGATGCCAGCTGCAGAACCAACGTGTGTTTGCAGAGAAAGCTGAACGTCTTCCACCGACTACGAACATCAGTCAGAACTCAGGAGGACCGGTTCAGACTTCATTTAAGCTCAACAGGTCAAACATGTAGATAATTACCACAATCAAACATCTGGATTTCTAGAATTAACATTATTTACTGTATGTATAACAACAATATTTTATCCAAGATATTTGCTGTTTTTTTAAAGAAAAAAAAATATTAAAGGTTGAAAATTTTGCAAACTATTTCTGTTATTTTACAGATTTTTCCCACTTTGAATAAATTACAGACAATAATGATTAAAATCACAGAATTAAAGTAATAATTTATATGTTAACTATTTAAAAAAGGCCCAAACTGTAGCTAACAACCACATCAAATATGTGCATTTTTATAAATTGTAATTTATTGTCAGTCAAAATTCTAGATTTTATTTACTGAAATGTTTTTTTATTTTTATTTTTTAAAATGTATTTACAGATATTTTCCATTTTAAAGAAAGAAAACATATTAAGGATTGAAAAGTTGTTATTAAATTCTGTTATTTTACTGATTCTGTCCGGTTTTAATAAATTACAGGTAATAACAAGTGAAATCACAGAATTAAAGTAATAACTGACATGCTAACTATTAAAAAAAAACTGTAAACAACAGCCACATCAAGTTGTAATTTATCATCATTAAAAACTGCAGACGACCAGTTCAGACCTAATTGAAGCCATTTAAATGTAGATGTTTTGAACTGAGGAGAGTTAAAGGTGTCTTAAACTCTAAGTAATCAGGATTAAACTGTAAGTATCTGAATGAAAACTCGCCATAATTCAGGTGCAGATGTCTCTCGTTGTGAATATTTGCAGTGTGAATATGTAGAAATGTTCTTTTCTACTCTGGAGAGTCTTAAACCGTGGATAACTGCAGCACAAACCCGGTCTGGCTATTAAACGTGGACTCGGTTTGCGTGGACACTCCGTCTCTGTGCCACTGGGTCTACATTCTGTGGAAGTGATTTCCAAACGCCGACAGACAGCAGAGATCCTCCGGAGAGCCTCGTTGACCCACATGTCAACACGCCGTCGCAGCAGAGAGGCTGTAATGAGCGCTACAGCGTCTGACGTCACGCATCATTCAAGATAAACTGCTGCAACGAGCAGAGAGGACGAGGAGAGCGTTGTAGGAGAGAGGAGGAAGGAGGAAACCTCCTCCTCCTGCAGCCAGTTCTCCAACCGCTGAGCGTGAAACGAGTCCATCACACCCCGATCCACTGAAACGTCTAATTCTCCTTCCCTAAATCTCCCTCCTCTCTCAATTAAACCCTCCCTTTAATTATTCGTCCACAGCTGCTTACAATAACGCAAAAAAAAAAAAGCATCCCGTAATAATCCCATGTGGGCTTGTAAAGGAGAAATGCAACAATGCGAGGCTTTGTTTCTGCTCCTCTGTCCTCCTTCACTGGATGCTTTCGTCTGGATGCTGCCTGGAATGTAAATACGGTGCCGACGAGCTGCAGGTACGGTGAAAGTTCTAAAGGATCCAGAGGTGTCCACAGCTGCAGCGACTGGAATCGGTTATTGAGTTTTATCATTAGGAGTGTTTCTGTGGGTCCAGAAAGGGTTAAATGAAGCTTAAGGTCAAAGGGGTCACCGACGGCCGAGAGAAGGAGCTGATGACGGCGTATAAGTGATTTTATTGTGTGCGTGTTCGTCCGCCCGCCTCGGGCCCGTTTCATTTCTTATTCATTAAGCAGGAACAGCTAATAGGTTTCTAATTGAAATCAGAGCTGCAGCCTGAAGCAAAAAGGAGCTCAAGTGTGTTCAGATCTGGTTCACACTGTAAAAAAAAAAGAGCATTTTTAACTGTGTTTTTAAAAATAATTTACTATCATCGTACAGATTTCTCCAGTTTGCTCAAATTAGTAATAACATGNTCAATAAAACCTAAATTATGACGACAAACACATTCAGACGATCTCCTGATGAACACATCTCCTACACCAGTCCATCAGTCTAGTGTCCTACAGCCTTACGCAGGTGTCGCTGGGCGTCGTCTTGAGGGAAAAGGGTCCATGGTGGCGTTTTATCAGCGTGAATCCACAGCAACGACAGCAGTAGTCCAACAACATGAATGGTCGCTGGTCCAAATGGGACAATGTGGGGCGTTTTGACAGCATGTTGGAGGATTAGAAGAAATGAGATTACTACTAAGAAGTCGGAGTAAATCCCAAAAGGGCTGAAGGCAGCGTGCTGTAGTGTGGATGTGCACACTGAGACATGAGCAGGAGACGGAGCTTCACCACAAACATGTCATTCAGACTTTATTTAAACTTAAAGTACACTGAAGCCTGAATGACAACGCAGCTGAGCAAGAACATAAAATCTGCAGTAACACAAATAAGAAAGCTGAATAACTTTTGTATAGTTTGACACACATCAAACATTTGTGTTACTGCAGGTTTGTTTCGGTCTTTTTTCTGTGTTTTATGGACAAATTCACAAATACTTGGACAAATAATCTGCAGCTCATTAATAAAAACCTGAAGATGTTTGCACAGTCATGTATTCTGGAGGCGTGGTTGTTTGTATGAGCTGAATTTTAACGTGTGAATCGATTATTTAAAAAATCTTTAGCAAAAAACACCAAGACAGATGTGATTTTAATCCTGTCAGGCTGTTTGTAATAACAAACACTTTTTATGTGGATTTTTTTTTTTTTGCTTTAAATCAAAGTTTACAAACTGATTTTGACAGAAAACGCAAAATAATTCACTGATATTTGGACAAATACTCTGAAGATATTTTCACAATAAAATCAAAACCTTTGCATGTTGTTGAGAAGATTTAAAAACATAAAGAAAGACGTGATTTAAATTTTGTCAGGCCGTCTCTATTATTTATGATATAACAGCAAATTTAAAAGCAAAGTGCTGTAAAGACTTTCACAATAAAACTAAAAAAAGAAATAAACAACAACCAAACGAGGCCTTTACGTGTATTTTGGAGGTGAGATTCAGTCTGAATCATCCTCAAAGCATAATTTTAAGATCAAATATTTAGCAAAAAACACCAAGAAAGACGTGGTTACGACCATGCCAGGTGGTTTGTAATATAATATTAATAACTTGATTTACACAAGAGTTAAGATGAAGTTAAAACGAGATGCAGCAACACAGCATGTTAAATATTGTCGTTAAGACCTGATGATATTACATATCATTAATTTTTACAACAGTTTCTATCTTTGGTTTACCTGAAATTTTAATTTACATGAAATATAGATATTTATTAGGATATATGTGAAATGTTTAGCCTGTTCTATTACATACATCTGTCCCCCTACACATAGTCAATGTCTCAGGAACTATTAAAGACAAAATCCTGACACTTTCACTGCTGTTTCTCATCATGTCGCTCATTCAGAATCAGCAATATTAAAAAATTAAATCATCTCTGATAGCAGGTGAGTTGAAATAAGAAAAAAAATCACATTAACACAAAAACACTGATGATGCAGAAGCCAAGTAGTGATGTTTTCCGAACCACATGCAGCCACATGTCACAATAATACAAAACTAAAACTTTAATATCTCATAAATGACTTCTATATGCAGCTAAAGGTTCATATTTAGAAATGTCCATATTTTATGGTTTAAAAACTCCAGACAAATCAGAGCTGGCTGAGCAGAAATTCTTCTAAAAATGTGATGACTTGAGATGAATAACTTTATATATAAATGAACCTGTAGGAGTTGAGATCCTGAACACTAGGTGGCAGCAGAGCGTCGGGCTGAACTGAATCCAACAGGAGCTCAGGGGAGGATGAAGACCACGTCCACCGGCGGACTGGCAGCAGCAGATAAGAGGCTGACCATTCAGATGTGCCACTAATCACTTCCCTCCATGTTTATTTTAAAATCAGACACTGTGGATGAAAATAGAGGCGAGGGAGCGCAGGAGAGGGCATCTGGAGGGCAGAGAGGATCCGCCAGCTGCTGCTCGTCCATCATCTGTTGGTGAAAATGAAGAGAAACCAGAGTGCCAGAGAGCCACGCCGTCCCCGTCTCCCTCCAGAAATAGCTTCAACAACTCCACGCTCAACTCTCCGGCGTCACCACCTGCGCACGTCTGCGGCCCGAGCACGTGCACGTGCGCCTTTGTGTGGTTGACTTGGCTGCCACGGTAACCTGCATCATTGTAGCCATGGTGACGGAGAGCAGGAGGAGAGGGGGGGGGATCCATGAAGAGGGAGGAGGTAGGCGTCATGACTACCATCCCTCTGTGTGTGTTTGTTCTGGAACATTTTATTTCTCGGAAGCTCGCCGGAGTCCAATCGCGCTCTTCTGTTCTCAGATGTAGAACGAGGCCGAAGTTGCTCGTGTGATCAGCGTGAAAGTGTTTCATGGCGTCAGAAGAAGGTTTACGCACATGAAGCAGCTGGGATTACAGGAACAGAGATGTCCCTAACTGGTTTATCTTGCTCCTGATCCAATCATTTAATATTTGCCGATGCAGAGTCCCAGTCAGATGCCATCTTCATACATAACACACACTTCATATGCGTTAGAGTTGTTTAAATAAATCCAACGTACACACTTGACAAGTGAAAAGCTCTGCACAGCATTAAGAAGAAAGAACTACATCCCTGCACCTGAGCTGTTTCTTAGTGTTCTGTGTGCGGTCGGGAACCTTGTTGTTGTCTAGAGCATGGTGTTGGAGGGTAATAGGGGTGTAACGTGACCCCACGAGCTCCCAAAACACTTTACAATAAGAAAAAAGATTTTCTACATGCATGTCAAAAAACGTGTTGTCGGTTAGCTGTAGTACCTGGTTGTTCCACCAGGTGGAGCTTCTTACTGTTTAACACTGTACAGACCAATCTGACGACAGGTAGGAGCATTGTGAGGGTTTAGCTAACAACAGACACCACGACAAAGACTTCTGTGGTGCTTAATGACAACTTATCTTGTATGAAGCGTCCTGCCTCCATCTTGAATGTTCCCGTTCTCAGACATTTCCAGAATAAACTCAACTTGTTTTGGTTTTCTATTGTTCCTGACAAAGCAAATTAAAAATGCTGATATGCTGCACCTGTGTTATCACCTGTCAGCCGCAGCCTCACGCTTCTTCTATGATGGAATAAACCACACTGCTGGAGCTTTTCTGTTCGTTAAAGACTTTAAATTTGCTCGACTGCAACTTTACATTAAACTACAACAACATGAATCAGAAGAGCCATCAGAGAGCTCATCGTCCACCGAGGCCAGCGCTCCAGAAATGTCTTGTTTAGTCCACAACCCAAAGAGATCCAGATTACTGTCACAGAGGAGGCAAGAAAACTGGAAATATTCACATTTAAGAAGCTGCAAACGGACAAATTAGACAGTTTTTCTTTAAAAAACGATTATTCGATTAACAGTTGCTGCAAACTAACCAATTAATTGTTGCAGCTCTTTAGCCAACTTTGGACTTAAGCTGTGCTTCATGGAGCAACAACAGAGCTGAAGGAGGAAAAAATTCTCATTTAAGAAGCTGCAATCAGAGAATTTAGACGTTTTTCTCTTGAAAAATGACTCAAACTGATTAAATAATCATTAAAACTGACGATATTTAATTAAACAGTTGGCGGCTGATCAGTAAACTGTTGCGGCTCTGACGTTATTCCAGGTGACTGACTCTGTTAATTGCTGTTTTTGCTCTTGTACAGTTGAACAAATGCGATATAACGTGATCATGAAGGAGCTCCAGAGGCGCTGCTGGTTGATTCAAGAACATTTATCAGAACTTTTCCTTTTAGCAGGTTTTGTGTGAGAAACAAAAAGTATTAATACGACGACCTTCGTAAAATCCTCGATATCAGCCCGGTGAAATAAATCAGTCAATAACAGAAACATAAAAGCTCCTCTTATCACCAAGGTGACCATAAATCCTGTCTGAGCTGCAATTTAGCAGCAAAGCACCAAGAAAAGGCGTTTCAGATGCATTTCAAGGCTCTGATGAATTATTAAACTCACACTAAAACTCAAACTGAGGCTCAAAAGGCAAACAAAAGCCGCTGACACGGCAGCAGAACATTCAGACGATCGGGTCGGTTCACCAAAGAGCTGCTGCTGCTTCCAGAGACGTCAGACGACCGGAGTTGCACCGAGACCAGAACCACCGGCGGCAAACTGTTCAGTAGCTGACAGACATTTATCATTCTGACCAGTTACGCTGTGACTTTAGCTTTATTCCAACCAGTCAAAACTACATTTAACGATATCTGCAATCCACTTCTGACAGAATTAACTACAAACACCTTGAACTTCATTCTGAACTGTGCTCCTGCATTTTCACATTTCTTTCTAAAACCCTCGTTTTTCCGCCACCTGCTGACGTGGATGACTGATGACGCAGCGTTTTATTAAACTTAATGAAATAAAAATAAGGAAAATAAATGATAAATACTTAGAATTATTTTATCATATAAAATATAATAATAAAGAAACAGTGAGGATAATGATAAACACAATAAGAGATGAAGTCCAGCTCTGCTTAAATCAAACACAAACAGTGGATCTTAATTTGTAATACATCAGCATATATTTACGTTTTTATCTCACCTAATAATGGTCTAATTATGCTAATTAATTAATTACACCAACATGCAACTCGACAACGAGGTNAAAAAAAAGGGTTAATTTACACGTGAACCGTAAAAAAATTACATAAAATCAGGTCCATCCATCCATTATCTATACACCGCTTATGTCCACATCAGAAATCTGCACTTTTGTAAATTGTAATTTAATCTTTTACAATAATTGACTGAATTTAAATCCACAAAAAAATCCAATTTTTACAGATATTTGTGCTTCTACAAAATAAAAATCTGAAAAATGTAAAAATGGTTCATCATTTTTAACTGTAATTTTTAAAACAATTTGCTGTTATTTTACAGATTTCCCCATCTGCTTAAATTACTAATAATATGTAGTAAAATTGCTTATAAAAAAAAGTGTTAATTTACCTGTGAACCATAAAAACATTTCACATTTTAAATCACATCTTTGAAATCTGCATTTTTTAAATGGTAATTTGTTCTTTTACAGCAACAGACTGCAACATTTACAGAATTTAAATCTGCAAAAAATACAACTTTTATTGTTTTTACAGATATTTGTTTTTATATGAAAAAAAAATATTAATTTCTAAAACTAAAATGATATAAAAAAGATAAAAAATTAATAATATAAACTGTTATTTTACAGATTTTCTCTCTTTGTTAAATTACAGATACTAACTAGTGAAATCACATTAATTGACATGAGCCGTAAAAACAACAGAAACTGTAAATAATTTTTTTTTTCTGTATGTAAATCAGCAAGAAAAAAATCCATCTGCTGCCTGAAGAAAACGGATCAATGGATGGAAACCAAATCATCATTAAGCAAATCACAAAAGCTGCAATTACGACGAATCATTAAACTGACTTTATGAGGGGTTTTTTTCTTGTTTTTTTTTTGTTTTTTTTTTAAGCTTTTATTTCTAGGACAAGACACAGAAACAGTTGTTTAGTTGACAAACAGGAGAGAAACTGGTTGCAATAGGAAATCAGTTCTATGAAAATAACTCGTTAGCGGGTTCTCTGTCTGGGTTCTGTCCAGTCATTCCTTCTGCCAAACGAGGCGACCCGTCCGTCTGTAACTTTGCAAAACAAATGAAAAGTGCAGAAACTATTTTGGACGTCTCTGCCGGCGCTGCACCGCAGGAGAACAGCTCCAGACGGATGATTTGGTTTTTACGACTTTTTATTTTCAACATGCAGATGCGCTCCCTCCTACAGAACCACTCCAGTTGTTCTGGAGTTCTTTGCACACGGAGACGTTCACGTCACCTGGATGGTTTTCACATCATAACATATAATGCAGGAAGAAAAAAAAAAGCCATTTTCCGTCTGTATGGTGCAGCCCTGACCTTGATCAGGACACCAACATAGACACCATGAACACACAGCTGTAGCTAACGCACCATTTCATACTGTTTCTATGGATTCTGCACATGCACACTGTTTCCATTGTGGCGTCCTGCAGACACACGTTTTGCAGGAGGAACTTCTGTAGATTTGTGGAAGTTATGAAGTCTATGGCGCCTGATGGAACCCTGCACGTATAACAAAAGCAGACGGACTTTTCCAAACCTCCAGCAGGACGATGTCAACTCATCCTGTCAAAGGAGAAGCCACCAGGGTTCTGCAAACACCTCAACAACAGAGATGCTTCCTTTCTATTGGCTGATACGTCTGTCGATGGTCTGCAGCAGGAAGTCGTTTAAATGAGGTGGTTTCAGAGCGTTCTGTGTGAGTGGAGCTTTACGCTGTAGGTGAGGTACGAGGGCACGTCGAAAAGTTCCCACGAGAAAACGTGGCAGGAGAAAAACTGTCCCAGTGTCATTTTTCAACAGAGTTTTTTCGTGCAACTTCAACGCACCGATGTTCAAGCTTCACCACCTCCAGAAGGCGACACATTGGGCCTCCAGACTCCTCAACAGCCTGCACCACGTCTGCAGCGACCACACGGGTTGGATTTCAGTTTGGGAAGTCAGACGGTGTAGCAGCTCCAAGCTTTCCTCTGCTTTTGTCTTTGGTTGCTTTAAACATTTGAGTTTCTCTGGACACTGATGCAAAGCTTTATTACAGGAATGTCCAATCCTGGTCCTGGAGGGCCACAGTCCTGCATGTTTTAGATGTTTCCTTCTTCCATCACACCTGATTCAATGATCAGGATGGTTATCAGGCTTCTGCAGACCTTGATGATGAGCTGATCGTTTGAATCAGGTGTGTTGGAAGAAGGGAAACATCTAGAACATGCAGGATTGTGGCCCTCCAGGACCAGGATTGGACACCCCTGCTTTATTGTGTACCGTTACACCTCCTTTGTTTCCAGAGGAGGCTGAAGACTTTTTGAGGAGTACTCGTACGTCCAGCGTTTTACCGTCCACGTCCGGGAGTACGCAAGAGTCTGTACGTTGAAGATTTTGTCTGCACAGACTCTTGTGTGGACGTTGGCCCAAAGATTTGAGTCTGTGCAGCAACGGCAGCAGTTTGCATGCTGATAGTGTTTCCACACAACCGACTGTGTGCAACAGAGTCCTACAAGTAGACTAGAAAAGTAGAACAACAACAATGGCAGCTGTCCATCTGCAAGGTGATGTGACAGCTTTCAAACTATTCTCTGAATGCTAGATATGAGATCAATAAATTCTTCCTGCAAACACTTCAGTCAAGCTGCCTTTGAGAAGTGCACTTAGCAAAGTGTTGATAATTCATATTTTGATGTTTTCTGATGTGTTGATGCTGCATCACATGATTTTAATCAGCTTCACAGTGAATATTAAACCAAAACTAGACTTTAGTCACAAATCAAGTCTCAGTGTCTGTCAGAGAAATCAGACATTTTCCCCAAACTGTTCAGCCATCTGAACAAAGAACGAGCTCTCTGTCTGTCTCTTCTTCTCACATTTGCACATTTGATTTTCATTCCAAATGTCTGTCTTCCATTCTCCTCACCTCGCCTCATGCATGCAGCTGGTGGGTTTTCTACTGAACCACTTCCAGCATGTAAACACAGGAAATGACACGCATGCCAACATCTGCAACGTCTTTGCTGCTGCTGCTGCTCTGCCTTTGTGCACAGACAGAAAAGTTGGGTGATAACCTCTGAACATCTGACGTCTGTTTACATGAGCGTCTGATCCAAAGTGCTGCAGGAATGTTGGGTTTCCTCAACTTCAAATATCACCATCTTGTGTTTTCTCTCTCTCTCATCATCAGATGGCAGCGCGCCTCGTTTCCCTTCATAAACACACACACATGCAAACACACAACTACGAGCTTCCCAACACAACCCTGAGCTCTCTCTCCCCTCCTCTCTCTCCGTCCTCTGGTAAAACCTCTCACATTCCCACAAGCGTAGACGCGCTTTGGAGGAACTGGATGGAGCTGCTCCTCTCGTCTCCGCCTCACAGGACTAAAAACGCTCATCGTCCTCAAACGCAACAGCTTGCTCGTGATATTTCCTAATCGGGCTTTTTACATTGTTCTGCTTTTTCCAAGTTTTTGGACGCGGATTCCCGGATAACGAGAGTTTTACGCATTTGTCTGATCCAGCCGCGCAGCCTGGCGGCCAGCAGGGACTTCTTCTTCTTCTTCTTCTTCTTCTTCTTCTTCTTCTTCTTCTTCTCATCAGCTGCTTTCTCGCAATAAAACCAGGAATATTTCTCCTCGAGAGGGATTACAAGCCGACTTTAAATAGGCACAACGTGTCAGGACGGATCGGAATCGTTAGTGGCCGCCTCCATTGTCTCCGGCGCGCACACGCTCGCCTCTCCAGATGGCGTAAAACGCGCCGAATAAAAGTCTCCAAAAGAGGCACTTGGGCAGCTTCTGGTTCCAGTTCGATCCGGACAAAGTGTCCCGATGACAGACCCCGGCCTGATTTGAGCAGCTCGGATGTCGGTTCAGACCCTGAACGGGAGCTGAAGCGTCTCCCGTCAGCCCCGGTGCCTCCTTCATGGCATTTCTCTGGATGTAGAGGGGGACATGGCTGTTTTACTTCCCTCCAGGTCGCACGCTTAATCCGTCTGCCTGATGGTGAAAACTGGGCTTTTGTAATTAAAAAAAAAAGAAGAAGAAAAGAAGCAAAAGGTGAGAGCTGAGCTGTGTGTGACCTCGCTGTCTTTTTTATTTGCATCCATATTTGATGAGGTTTTGTTTAATATTTAATGAATGAGAAAGTTTAACATCACCCACTGGCCCCTGATGCTGATTATTGCTTCTGTCTGACATCGTTCTGCTGGAATCTGTTGTGTAGGGAATCCTGTCATCCTTCATTGTGCCAATCTTCTGTCTTTATATGATAATCAGCAGCCGGAGGTGTCAGTGTTCATGCCTTCACAGAACGGCCGGGGGTCAAAGTCAGTGTGAGAACGTTAATATTCCCTATATTCAGTCTGATGTGTTTATTTTTCTGCATAAAAAGTGAATTCAAGATGGTTTCAAATCCCTGAAATCTCTCTGCTCCTTCTCCCCCGAACGGAAAATTCTTCATCTGTGATTGTGTAACTGGTTTCAGTTTGAAAGGCTTG
>NW_007579200.1:117516-157830 GCF_000690725.1 Stegastes partitus
TCGTTCTGACCCACAGTCCTCTTCTCCTATGAACGAGTTTGGGGAACTGCAGACGTTTCAGGCTACAGACGGTGAAAGTTAATTTCCCGTTAGCGCTTCGTAACGGCAGCAGCTGTACTCAGAGTAAAGAGAAAAACATGTGGTTTGGATGGGAGGTGGGCAGCACCTGTAGCTCATTACCCACGTCGAATCAAACCGCCGGGAGTCCAGAGCGACGTCTCCGTTCAGCTTGTTTTGTTCCAGGAAGTGGTCGCTTCATGAGTGAATTAGGGAACTAATGTAATAAGAGTTGAGGCCCAAACAGAAAGTAAACAGTGCTGTCTGCATCGAGAGCGTTCTGTAAATAGAGCAGAAGTTTTAAAAAGAAGAGTGTGGATGTGGCTCGAGGTTTAAACTGAGTCTGTTCTCAGTGCAGAGGTCACAGAGGTCTGCTGTTAATGATTCCAACAGAGGTCCATAAATCAAAGTATGAGACTAAACCTGATGTTGGAATTGATTTTCTGGACCAAATCAAGCTCCAACATGTTTCATAGTACACACAAAAAAACCCACACAAGGACATATTGCTGCCTCAGCAGTTCAAAAACTTCTAAACTGGATCCTACCAGTGCCAGCTTCCACGTCCAAATCCACAATAATGTCGATGTTTTTCTACTCAGGTATCTTCACCTTTGTTTTGTTGTTTGTTTGCTTCTAAATTCTGTCCAAAGGGCCGTCATTTCACAAAATATCTACAAGTCCACTGGAGAACGCAAAAACCAACAGAAACACTATAAGAAGTGCGCCGGGCAAGTTCACGTCAGCTTAAATCCTAAAGAGCTGTCAAATGCAAACACAGGATTAAAGCCGATACAGGAGCAGCTTTAGGAAGTTAAAAACACAAAGAGCAGGTAAAGGTCAACCAAAAAAATCACCGAGAACGAGATACGAAGTGAAACCGAAGAGTTCAAAACGACGAGGAAGCAACGGCACACGCTCCAAATAAAGCCAACAGAAAAACTACAAATAAACCAAAGGACAAAACAGATCCACCAAAAAACAGAGAAGAACATCCTGACACGTCATCACTTCTCCAGATGTTAAACCACAGACGCTGAATCTGTGGTAACGCTGGACACAGCACATGCTTTATAGGAGGCTTTAGTTTACCAGTGAAGTGGTGCTAAATCCAGTCAGACTGTTCTCCACAGCAGCCTGTAGAACGGCCCGACTCCTACAGAGACCTCTGTCAGGTTGTGTTTCTGTAAATCAATCAGGAACAGTTTGATTGTTTTGGTGGAACATTTGCATGCAGGGAAACTATGATTAATACGAGTCATTAAGTAGAAAAGCACCTTCGGCACAGCTCGGACATTTCAATGTGAGGTTCAAGATTCAAGATTGTCACGATACACGCGTGTGCAATCAAATTAAGCTACACAGTCAGGACATGGACTCATACAAAAGAGAGAATAAATGGAATAAGAAACGATAAAACAATGTCCATCACTCACACAGCATCCAATCACTGATTCACACAACACTCTAAAACATCACACATCAGTACCAAATGTACCAAATGTACCCGGCCAGTAGGACAGTCAAATGTTCAAACACTACACGTCCATCATCAGTGTGTTCCTGCTCTGAGGTCGTTGTTTTAGTTCCCAGTAGTGACGGGGATTCTGTAAACAGTAATACACGCTGTAGGTCTGTTTTAACCTGCTACATCTCCACGGTAACGGATGCTGCACGTCCTCTGTTCAAAGTTTGGGATTTAAATCGGCTGCAGCGAGCTTCTCCCTTCCACCAGTTCTTCCCCTGATGATCTGGAGGTTACACTTGCGGACCTGTTGAGCCGAACGTTGGCGATCCCGCCGAACGAAGCTGGGCGCCGTATGGGTCGTGTTGCTATAGGAACCTGCATGCACGCAACTGGTGATGCAGAAAATGCATAAATATGTTTGATTTTGCTGCCAAGACCGTTCCCCGCTGCTGATACAGCACACATTAGAAAGTAAATGAATCTGTTGGCGTTTATCACAGAGAATATTCAATCAGTTCGCTTTGATTTGGCCCAAAACTGAAGTCGTATCCGTCATTATGGGACAGTGTCCGGCCTAAATGTTGAGTATTGTGTTGCTGTCACATCAGAAATAAACAATTAATAAAATATTAACGGTCAACAGCGCTCCTGTCTTGCTCCATTTGCAGTAACAGTGACGCCTTTTACACCTTTTAAACGCTTTCCATTATAACAACCTGTTTGTTTTGGCTGAAGCAGGCGCCACATCGTTGGTCCATCGTGTGCAGACAAAGAGTCGTACGATGCATTAGACGCCCCTTTTATGGATCAAACCTGCTCAACAATCAAAGCCGATATCCATCATCTCTAACTGGGGTTTCAGGCTTTGCTGAACCAGCTAAAGAAAGCTCGACTTTGTCAAACAAGTGAGTCAGATTAACGCTATTCAAACTACAGATTAGCCTAAGCTAAAGTTCTGGAGGTGTTTGGGTGACTTGGGTGTGCATGAGAGACCAAACTTAGAGGAAACTTTTGCAAAATGTGCGCATCACTATCGACAAGGCCTCGAGCCTCGACGTGACGAGTGTGGAAACCTGAGCGTCTAACATGCAAATGAAGCAGCAGTTTGCGAGTGCAGAGGCTCTTTAACCAACAGATGCTCCGTCGCTGGTTTCAGAGTGAATGAAATGATGCCGAATTAGGAGTAACTCTCACCTTGGGGGCTGTTTGCAGAACGAGGGGAACCGACTGAGCCAAATGGATCATAATGAGACGTCCTCAGCTGCCAAACGCGTCGCCGAGAACCGATCTGCGCGCAGTTGGAGGATCATTAGGAGGTCGGGCGACGTGTCGGCTAATCCTCCTTCACAGATATCACACTTAAACAGCTGGATAATCCGCTTTAGATGCTCCTCTGGTACCTCGGCAGCTCTTTTTTTTTTTTTTTTTTACTGTGTCACCCCGAAGATATCGACTTCTGATCTGATTTAAAAAAAAAAAAAAAAACTGCTGAGGAAAACAAAATATCTGAGTCGCATTATTGCTGTAGGGCGTCTGTACAATCTGGCTCCTGCAGAAGTCCCAGGAGTGGAGCTTTAGCGGCGCTGCAGGGCACGTAAGGTCAGCTCCTGCCTCGGGACGACCGTGGGGGACTGACGGATAATCAGCAGAATGAGTCACGTAGCTGGAATCAACGCGGGGCTTCCTCACACACAAACACACACACACGCCTGGCGCGAGCATCCGGTGACTCAATTTAAAACTTAATTCAATCGATTCAGCGTGAAGGATGCGAGACGTTTTTGTTTTCTTTCAACCTAAAAAAAGCAGCATGTATCATCAAAATAATGAGCAAGAAGAAGATGCTGAGGGGAGGTGCTGCAGCCGACACTCGAGCGCTCGCGTCAGAAAATGTGGCGGCGAAAGGTCAGCGGGAAAACACAAAGTGACATATTCTCCAGACAGATGAGTCACCGCTGACCGCCGGTCTGTAGGAGCTGCACAAACACACGTTTGTCATCCTCTGCTTGATCTTTTTATTTCTTCCCTTCTTCTGACACTCTGCGGTCCCTTCGTAGAACATCAGACAGAACAGATGAGAAACGACGCTGGAAGGTGAAAGCAGGTGTTCTTCGCGCACAAAGCTTCTGCACAAAGTCGACCGAGCAGGTTCACGCACGCTGACCCACATTTTTTTACTGCTAATGGACCTCGGCGAACTCGTGCAACTCCCGGCCCGTGTTCAATAAAAGCAAAGGTCAAACGCTGCGTTAAGCCTTATTCACACAGGACTGGAAACTCCTGGAGACCTTTAGTGATTCACAGTAATTGCAGAGGTCGTCTGTGATCTTAATCCAGCAAATCTGCCGTGCAAGTAGAAGTTCTTCTGCAAATATGCACCGTGCAAATCAGCATCTCTGGGATTTGGGGTCATTTTATTAGGTTTTTTTTTGCACGTTTTCATGTTTTATCTGCACATTTCTTTTGCATCTTTTCTGCCGTAGAGTTCGATTCAAGAGGCTCATTCACAGAAAGCTCGGATCCATTAAAAGGGCAAAACGTCCAAGGATGTTTAGAGAGACGACGTAATCTGTATTCAGGTGTAGCGCCTGTAAATCTGACTAGAACTTTGCCTATAAAGTGTGAAAACGCAGCAGCGGTGGGCTGTGATTTCTAAATCATTCTCCAGCTATTATCAGTCCCGTGTGAAGAAGTGCTTCAGCTTTAATTACAACTGGAAAACTCGTATTTTTCCTGAAAGCTACAAACTTGGCTTTCACCGTGATGTGAAAATGTTAGAAAGAAGGAGAGTACGTCTGGCTCGGTTCGGCCAAAATTGCACTCAAAGTCTATTTTATGATCTTGACCTTGTGCAGCAGCAGCAGCAGCAGCAGCAGACACTTTGTCCGGTTTTTAGTTGTATTTTTTCCACTGTTGCCGGCTTAGTTTGTCTTTGAAGTCAGAGCAGATGGTGGAAATCTTTTTTATTTTAGTTTTCTGTCATGTGACACTCTTTGATTTGAACAAAAATCAGTCCTCTTTTCATTTAATCCCTATTGATTTTACCAGAGAGTATAAAAATGAAAATCTTGGACGACTGAAGTTACGGTTGTTTGGGGGAGATTCAGACTCTCTTTTCCTTTTTTCCCTCCAGTCTTTATCCCTTAATTAGTTGGTGGCTTCGTGTTTGGTGCACAGACGGACCATCGATCAAGCCATTTATCATGTTTTCTACAAGAAAGCAAAATAATTGGGCAAAACGTCACATCTCTCTTCAACCAATTGATTTGGGAAGAAAATCTGCATGTTTTTGTTCATGAACTAAATGATTAAAGACTCCACCTGCAGCCTTATTAGCCTAAATGAGTTCTAAATGAAACTCCTATTTACAGCATATTAAACATTTTAATCTGATTATGTTCCACTGAAACAAGACTTGGAGCAGAATTCATATAACTTCTGAAAATATATCGACTGGTGATCGCAGCACAAGACAGACTGAGGAATAAAACTCAGACAAGTTCGCTGCTGTTTTTAGATGATCTGACGTGTTGGTCGATGAGACGTGAGACATAAACTGCTGTTTGCAAAGTTTATACTCGACATTTTGTCAGAAACGCAGCCACACCAACGAGTTGCAGTTCAAATAGTCGCTGCCAGACTCTGGAGGAGCTTTGATTCCAGGTAGGAGGTTCTTAAAATCTCCAGATAGCCTGTGCTGCACACCTCAGGAAGAACGACATTAACAATCTAAAAAGCAGCTGCTGTATCCTGGAAAGAGTCAGAAGTGTCCTTATTCCTCCAGATATCCTGCCATGTCTGCTCAGCACACCCAGCAAACCTCAGGAGTGATGGCTGATACGGTGCTACACCGTAGTCTGTAGCCAGCTGCTGTTTCATGTGTTTGATATGAGGGGAAATGCAACCGTCCACGTAGCAGGCTGTCGTAGTACGAACAGAACCCCATGCAGAAAGCATGGACTGGCTGTTAGTCTGGAGCCATCTCCTAGTAAACATGTAGTAAACTTTAACGAAGCTGCAGTCTCTATTAGGTTGGACCAGTCTAGAGTTAGGAAAACATGGGGGTGTCTGATTTTGTGGCCAGAAATAATGGAAGTCGGTTGTTTTCTCCTCATGAAAGTAGCACCAGAAATCGTCTGACTTTGATCAATGAAAGCCCATCGACCGACCAACCAACTGACCAACCAACCAACCAACCAACCAACCAACCTACCAACCAACCTACTGACCAACCAACCGACCGACCGACCGACCGATCTACCAACCAACCAACCAACCAACCAACCAACCGACCGATCTACCAACCAATCTACCAACCAATCTACCAACCAACCGACCGACCAACCAATCTACCAGCAGACCTCGACACAACAGAGTCTTTTATTTTAGCTTTTCCACAGTCTTTGAATTCATACCAGCAAAAAGTTAGCAAGAGTGACTCGTTTTACTAAAATTCAGCGTCTAAAACATGGATTTGTCGCGCTATCATCCTTTAAAACTCCAGGAAGTAGTCAGCACCAGTGTTGTCCACAGGTGCTGCTGTGGTTATGACTTCCTGCCTGCATGTCGGGGGTTCTCTGGGTGGGACAACGCTAACTTTCCGTTGGATTTGAGAGTCTTGATGAAGCTCCAGGAGAAAGGAAGATTCAGCTACTGACACCGTGCGCGATGGGAACTGACCCGGACTAAACAAACAGCCCGCAGAACAAACACAGGCTCATAAAGAATGAAGCAGCAGCTGGCCGAGCAGCCGTGGGGTGTTTCTCTGCTGCTGACTCTGACCTCTGATCTCTGCAGAGAAGCAACCAGAGAATTCCACCTCAGGAAACAAGAAGAAGTCCGTAAGAAACCAATGTGTTCCTGCTGCAGGGCTCATCGGAGCTCTGAGACACGTTTTGTATCTCCGCTTTCCAAATTCCCCGTCACCAACTGCCAGCTGAGCAGAAAAAAAAACACGTATATGTGATTTATTACAGCACACTGTTCTCTGAACCATGAGCCAAAACTTTACGGTCGCTCACAGATAACTTGATTTATCCCAACAACAGAGCGAGTCAAAGTCTGGGATACGTTTAAGTGAAGTAAGTTCTCACAGTAAATGTGTCGGAGGTTTTAAAGCCTGAACAAACCGGACAAAGTTTTATGAGAAACCATCTCAGAAAAGGCGAAACAAACTAGAAACTAGAAACCAGAAACCGAGCACAGCAGCAGGTGTATTAATATTATTATTATCAACATGATTCTGCTGCTGACCAGCGTCCAACTGCTCTGTGTGCCTTGAAGTAACCCCAGGGCACAAATCAAGTTTTTTGAACTCCGACTACACTGTACTATACTGTGCTATACTACACTATACCATGCTATAATACACTATACTACATGGTACGATGCATACTATACGGTACTATACTACGTTATAAATCCTTTTGCATTCGTCATTCCCTCTTCAGGAGCTTTCTGAACTCGTGAACATTGCAGAGCTGCCGGTTACACTCGAACAGCTCGCGTCTTGCAGGAGGTGAACGCCTGCTCGGACACGTTTTCATAACTTATCCTAATAGATGAGCTTGACCTCCGCCTGAACTGCTGCTGCTCGTCAGAGGAGACGTCCCCGGTTCGGCTTCGTTTGCTCGGCAGGGACGAAGTAAATGGAATCATTCAGAACACAATACTCGTGTTCATTCACCTGCATCGACTTTCTAAATCTGTCTATAGATCCTCAGTCATGATGATCCTGAGGGCTTCAGTGAAAAACAACTGGACTTCTCTCTTGTTTTGGGTTCTTGAGGATGTTTTTCCTTCATCCAGGATGCATCTTCAGACCTATCTGACCAATAGGGAGTTTCAGATGCATATATTCATCCTGAGACTTACCTGCCTCCAGGTCTGAATAGTTATGAAACTGTGGATCAGGCTCGAGTCATGATGCTAATGATGGTGATGTTTCCTGAGGAGGTGTCTCAGGACTGCATTAAAATAGCTGATAAGTGGGTCTTAGAGATGCTGTTTGAGTTAAACCTGGATGTCTTGTTGCTAAACCTTCAGATGAAGGTGGACTGAGCCGTACGTTAGTCCATTTAAATCATCCTCCTGCTCGACTGTCTCTGATTTGCTTCAAACGTTTTTGTTTTTTAATATCATGAACTGTGGATATTTTAAGTGGTGTCTGTGAAATCTCAGCTTGATTTATCAGCTACCGTTTGAGATTTATGTTCTTTAATTGGCCACTTTCAACAGGTTTATTTACCCATTAAAACTGGAGGCTGTGCTTGGAGGACAACATCTTAGAAATGATTAAAGATAAAAACCTGAAACCTTCACGATTATTTCTCATCATGTCATTAATTCAGGTCCTGCAGTATTGGACAAGTAGATCAAACAGTCTCTGCTTAGGTGTGAAAAACATTCACAAAATAAATGACGACGCCGAAGAAGTCGACTCGTGACATTTTCTGAATCATGTGTAGCTGCTTGTCATTATTATGCAAGACAACATATAGAATACTATTTAATATGAAATACTTCATCACAAAAATGAAAGGAAATGAACTTTCATTACCAAAATAAAAGCCTTCCTGCTGCCAAGAAGCGTCCCCACACATGATGCTGCCGCCGCCGCCGTGCTTTAAGGTGGGCATGGTGTGTTTGGGATGATGTGTCCAACTTAGCGTCTGATGAGGAATAACAGATGTTTTCTGAACCATAGTTATTTGCACGTCACAATATTTACAAAACTTGGCAACAAAAATGAACTTTTTTTATATTCATGGAGCTTCCATAAGGGAAGGTTTGACAAGTTGTACCACAAAACAGTTCTGTAGTTTAGAAATGATTTTTTAAAATATAAACATGTTTTTTTTATATATATTTCAGGTTTGTGTCTTTAATAGTTCCCGACATGTTGTTGTTCAAACAGCCTCAGACTTCGATGTGTGAAAAAATGTGGTGGAAGAGGGTCAACAGGCAATTTTTAGAAAGTTTTATCTCAGAAAATATTTGATATTTTAGGCTAAAATTTGACGAATATCTTTATAAATATACATATTTTATGTTGTTTAACTTTCAGGCAGAAACTGTTCCTGATTCTAGATTGTGTGACTCCACATATGATGTTGCTCAGCTTGTGTTTGGGTGTTTTATCCTGAAGATAAACTGTTTTCTGTTGGGATGTTTTAAATCCTTTTAAATGTCTAAACCACACCAGCTACCTACAGGATTCTTTCCTTTACGTCTCCACTTGGTGTCTTTCTTCTGACCTCTTTGTCGACTTCATGAGGCAAAAGTTTGGAGGTTTTCGTTGCTCTTTCTCAACATGTGTTTGCGCCTCCTTTTCTTTTCCCTTCTTGCCGGTACATCCGTGGCCCTTTGCTGTAATGTTCCAGTGGGTGGTGGGAATTAAGCAGCAGGTATTATGACGTCCGTGGTAGCTCGATATGCGGTCGTGTGCTCAGCTACAGTAGATTAATGTATGCAGACGTGCCACAGTAGGAACAGTAGTTACATAACCTTCAAAAACACGCCATAACCGAGCGTGCTGGTACTTAAACAAATAGCAATTCACTTAGTATTCTACAGTCAGCTCTAATTTATTAGATGCAGTTTAAAACAGCAGCAGTTCCATGGATAATGTGACGTATAATTTAGAGATTTTAATTCACTTAATAGAAAAATTCTCTTGTAACGAGCACGATTTGTGACCCGACAGTGGAAATAAAGTGCCTCAACTTCGCCCCGAGCGCTTTAAAAGCTCGACGGCGTCTTCGTCTCGGTGTTTCGAGTCGAGAAGAGGTCGTAAACAGATCGCATTTGTTCCCTTGGACCCCGTGCGAGGCGATTTCCAGGCCGTAAAGCTGCCTTTTAATGCCCTCTGAGCCAAATTTAGCCTCGAAAAACGCGCCGGCTTTACTGTCTTCTGTTTTTCGGGAGAGTCCTGTTTGCGTGACTCCCGGCTCTGTGATATTATGGCAGGTGACCTTAGCTGTAGCAGCAGGAGGGAGGAGGACGGTTTGTCTGAGCCTCCATTAAGTCCATTTCAGGCAGGAAAAAAAATCGGCTTCTGTCGGCTTGATTTAACCTCAGCCGAGCAGTTTGTGACAGAAACACAAACAAATGACCCGCAGTGACTATAACAGGAGACGTATCGAATGCTTCCCTCCTCGTTGAGCTCCATTTTTATCCTCATTCCTCCCTCATTACATCCCTTCTTTCTGGCTCCATCTGTGTCCACATCAGATGATGAGTTGGGATGCAGCTCGCTGAAAGTGAGTCACTCGAACTTTTCTCAGCGTGCTTCTGGAATCAAAAAACAAAAAAAACAAAGTCTCTGGAGTTTGTTGCATCAAAGCGCCTCCTGTATTTTCTCTTTCTTCCCCCCCTCCGGCTGCTTCTGTTCCACCTGCATCTTGTAGCGCTTTAGCATATACAAGATGTAATTAAGAAGGAAAAAAAAAAGAACTCATCCCTGAGGTCTCCTTCTCACCATCCCCCCTCTTCTTCTGTCTCTCATATCATCCCACTTGCTGATTCCCTTCTGCCTCTTTTCTGCTCCAGCATCCTTCCTCTTCTCAAACCTTTCAAACCGAAGCTGCCACATGCGGCGACTTAAAGGCTCGTTTTTGCGCGTTAGCTTCAAAACGCTACGCGGGGAAATGCCCCCTCCTTTTTTTTCCCCTCGTAGGATACAGCGCTAATGATATACCTGTCGTTCCCGTGCACACAGCTGGTGGTTGCCATGGAAACGCGTCACCCTAGCAGCAGCGGATGTAGTTGCTATAGGGACAACGCGTCACGTGGCGTCTCCTATAGATTACATGCCGTTATTGTGCTCCTGCGGAGGAATTTCAGAGGAGGTGTTGGAGCTCCGAGGGGCGGAAATATATTTAAAACGACTCCGCTTGAAACGTTGAGGAAGACTAAATTGCTTTAATTCCTGTCCTGCTGTGAGCGCGCACACATAAACAGCAATTTAGTCATTCCTGAGGTGCTCACACGAGGGCCAATTCATTATTCATTAAACACTGATTTAGAAAACCGCTGATTAAAGCAATGAAACGGAAAGTGGAGCAGTGAGCTTTGCAGTATTTATATGTTGTACCTGATAGGAGTTGTGCAGTAGTTTTACACAGACAAAAACACAATATTGGAGCAGGAGACAATAAACCCCTCTCGCTCTGTAAAGACAAACCAAAGGATTTTCGTCACGATCGTCATCATCACGACTTTTCCTCGAGGTTAAAGCTCGAAATGTGTTTCTGAACACACATTAGGCGAGAAATAAGCCGTGCAGCCGCTGAATTCGTCTTCATTTGGAGTCGCCTCAGAGGTTCCACATTGTTCCCATTTTCAGAAAGTTTCCAAAAACTTTTAAGCTTCAAAGTAAGACAGTAAAGGACCATGAAGAGACACAAACTGACCACAAAAAGACACACAGTGACCNCGAGCATCCGGTGACTCAATTTAAAACTTAATTCAATCGATTCAGCGTGAAGGATGCGAGACGTTTTTGTTTTCTTTCAACCTAAAAAAAGCAGCATGTATCATCAAAATAATGAGCAAGAAGAAGATGCTGAGGGGAGGTGCTGCAGCCGACACTCGAGCGCTCGCGTCAGAAAATGTGGCGGCGAAAGGTCAGCGGGAAAACACAAAGTGACATATTCTCCAGACAGATGAGTCACCGCTGACCGCCGGTCTGTAGGAGCTGCACAAACACACGTTTGTCATCCTCTGCTTGATCTTTTTATTTCTTCCCTTCTTCTGACACTCTGCGGTCCCTTCGTAGAACATCAGACAGAACAGATGAGAAACGACGCTGGAAGGTGAAAGCAGGTGTTCTTCGCGCACAAAGCTTCTGCACAAAGTCGACCGAGCAGGTTCACGCACGCTGACCCACATTTTTTTACTGCTAATGGACCTCGGCGAACTCGTGCAACTCCCGGCTCGTGTTCAATAAAAGCAAAGGTCAAACGCTGCGTTAAGCCTTATTCACACAGGACTGGAAACTCCTGGAGACCTTTAGTGATTCACAGTAATTGCAGAGGTCGTCTGTGATCTTAATCCAGCAAATCTGCCGTGCAAGTAGAAGTTCCTCTGCAAATATGCACCGTGCAAATCAGCATCTCTGGGATTTGGGGTCATTTTATTAGGTTTTTTTTTGCACGTTTTCATGTTTTATCTGCACATTTCTTTTGCATCTTTTCTGCCGTAGAGTTCGATTCAAGAGGCTCATTCACAGAAAGCTCGGATCCATTAAAAGGGCAAAACGTCCAAGGATGTTTAGAGAGACGACGTAATCTGTATTCAGGTGTAGCGCCTGTAAATCTGACTAGAACTTTGCCTATAAAGTGTGAAAACGCAGCAGCGGTGGGCTGTGATTTCTAAATCATTCTCCAGCTATTATCAGTCCCATGTGAAGAAGCGCTTCAGCTTTAATTACAACTGGAAAACTCGTATTTTTCCTGAAAGCTACAAACTTGGCTTTCACCGTGATGTGAAAATGTTAGAAAGAAGGAGAGTACGTCTGGCTCGGTTCGGCCAAAATTGCACTCAAAGTCTATTTTATGATCTTGACCTTGTGCAGCAGCAGCAGCAGCAGCAGCAGACACTTTGTCCGGTTTTTAGTTGTATTTTTTCCACTGTTGCCGGCTTAGTTTGTCTTTGAAGTCAGAGCAGATGGTGGAAATCTTTTTTATTTTAGTTTTCTGTCATGTGACACTCTTTGATTTGAACAAAAGTCAGTCCTCTTTTCATTTAATCCCTATTGATTTTACCAGAGAGTATAAAAATGAAAATCTTGGACGACTGAAGTTACGGTTGTTTGGGGGAGATTCAGACTCTCTTTTCCTTTTTTCCCTCCAGTCTTTATCCCTTAATTAGTTGGTGGCTTCGTGTTTGGTGCACAGACGGACCATCGATCAAGCCATTTATCATGTTTTCTACAAGAAAGCAAAATAATTGGGCAAAACGTCACATCTCTCTTCAACCAATTGATTTGGGAAGAAAATCTGCATGTTTTTGTTCATGAACTAAATGATTAAAGACTCCACCTGCAGCCTTATTAGCCTAAATGAGTTCTAAATGAAACTCCTATTTACAGCATATTAAACATTTTAATCTGATTATGTTCCACTGAAACAAGACTTGGAGCAGAATTCATATAACTTCTGAAAATATATCGACTGGTGATCGCAGCACAAGACAGACTGAGGAATAAAACTCAGACAAGTTCGCTGCTGTTTTTAGATGATCTGACGTGTTGGTCGATGAGACGTGAGACATAAACTGCTGTTTGCAAAGTTTATACTCGACATTTTGTCAGAAACGCAGCCACACCAACGAGTTGCAGTTCAAATAGTCGCTGCCAGACTCTGGAGGAGCTTTGATTCCAGGTAGGAGGTTCTTAAAATCTCCAGATAGCCTGTGCTGCACACCTCAGGAAGAACGACATTAACAATCTAAAAAGCAGCTGCTGTATCCTGGAAAGAGTCAGAAGTGTCCTTATTCCTCCAGATATCCTGCCATGTCTGCTCAGCACACCCAGCAAACCTCAGGAGTGATGGCTGATACGGTGCTACACCGTAGTCTGTAGCCAGCTGCTGTTTCATGTGTTTGATATGAGGGGAAATGCAACCGTCCACGTAGCAGGCTGTCGTAGTACGAACAGAACCCCATGCAGAAAGCATGGACTGGCTGTTAGTCTGGAGCCATCTCCTAGTAAACATGTAGTAAACTTTAACGAAGCTGCAGTCTCTATTAGGTTGGACCAGTCTAGAGTTAGGAAAACATGGGGGTGTCTGATTTTGTGGCCAGAAATAATGGAAGTCGGTTGTTTTCTCCTCATGAAAGTAGCACCAGAAATCGTCTGACTTTGATCAATGAAAGCCCATCGACCGACCAACCAACTGACCAACCAACCAACCAACCAACCAACCAACCTACCAACCAACCTACTGACCAACCAACCGACCGACCGACCGACCGATCTACCAACCAACCAACCAACCAACCAACCAACCGACCGATCTACCAACCAATCTACCAACCAATCTACCAACCAACCGACCGACCAACCAATCTACCAGCAGACCTCGACACAACAGAGTCTTTTATTTTAGCTTTTCCACAGTCTTTGAATTCATACCAGCAAAAAGTTAGCAAGAGTGACTCGTTTTACTAAAATTCAGCGTCTAAAACATGGATTTGTCGCGCTATCATCCTTTAAAACTCCAGGAAGTAGTCAGCACCAGTGTTGTCCACAGGTGCTGCTGTGGTTATGACTTCCTGCCTGCATGTCGGGGGTTCTCTGGGTGGGACAACGCTAACTTTCCGTTGGATTTGAGAGTCTTGATGAAGCTCCAGGAGAAAGGAAGATTCAGCTACTGACACCGTGCGCGATGGGAACTGACCCGGACTAAACAAACAGCCCGCAGAACAAACACAGGCTCATAAAGAATGAAGCAGCAGCTGGCCGAGCAGCCGTGGGGTGTTTCTCTGCTGCTGACTCTGACCTCTGATCTCTGCAGAGAAGCAACCAGAGAATTCCACCTCAGGAAACAAGAAGAAGTCCGTAAGAAACCAATGTGTTCCTGCTGCAGGGCTCATCGGAGCTCTGAGACACGTTTTGTATCTCCGCTTTCCAAATTCCCCGTCACCAACTGCCAGCTGAGCAGAAAAAAAAACACGTATATGTGATTTATTACAGCACACTGTTCTCTGAACCATGAGCCAAAACTTTACGGTCGCTCACAGATAACTTGATTTATCCCAACAACAGAGCGAGTCAAAGTCTGGGATACGTTTAAGTGAAGTAAGTTCTCACAGTAAATGTGTCGGAGGTTTTAAAGCCTGAACAAACCGGACAAAGTTTTATGAGAAACCATCTCAGAAAAGGCGAAACAAACTAGAAACTAGAAACCAGAAACCGAGCACAGCAGCAGGTGTATTAATATTATTATTATCAACATGATTCTGCTGCTGACCAGCGTCCAACTGCTCTGTGTGCCTTGAAGTAACCCCAGGGCACAAATCAAGTTTTTTGAACTCCGACTACACTGTACTATACTGTGCTATACTACACTATACCATGCTATAATACACTATACTACATGGTACGATGCATACTATACGGTACTATACTACGTTATAAATCCTTTTGCATTCGTCATTCCCTCTTCAGGAGCTTTCTGAACTCGTGAACATTGCAGAGCTGCCGGTTACACTCGAACAGCTCGCGTCTTGCAGGAGGTGAACGCCTGCTCGGACACGTTTTCATAACTTATCCTAATAGATGAGCTTGACCTCCGCCTGAACTGCTGCTGCTCGTCAGAGGAGACGTCCCCGGTTCGGCTTCGTTTGCTCGGCAGGGACGAAGTAAATGGAATCATTCAGAACACAATACTCGTGTTCATTCACCTGCATCGACTTTCTAAATCTGTCTATAGATCCTCAGTCATGATGATCCTGAGGGCTTCAGTGAAAAACAACTGGACTTCTCTCTTGTTTTGGGTTCTTGAGGATGTTTTTCCTTCATCCAGGATGCATCTTCAGACCTATCTGACCAATAGGGAGTTTCAGATGCATATATTCATCCTGAGACTTACCTGCCTCCAGGTCTGAATAGTTATGAAACTGTGGATCAGGCTCGAGTCATGATGCTAATGATGGTGATGTTTCCTGAGGAGGTGTCTCAGGACTGCATTAAAATAGCTGATAAGTGGGTCTTAGAGATGCTGTTTGAGTTAAACCTGGATGTCTTGTTGCTAAACCTTCAGATGAAGGTGGACTGAGCCGTACGTTAGTCCATTTAAATCATCCTCCTGCTCGACTGTCTCTGATTTGCTTCAAACGTTTTTGTTTTTTAATATCATGAACTGTGGATATTTTAAGTGGTGTCTGTGAAATCTCAGCTTGATTTATCAGCTACCGTTTGAGATTTATGTTCTTTAATTGGCCACTTTCAACAGGTTTATTTACCCATTAAAACTGGAGGCTGTGCTTGGAGGACAACATCTTAGAAATGATTAAAGATAAAAACCTGAAACCTTCACGATTATTTCTCATCATGTCATTAATTCAGGTCCTGCAGTATTGGACAAGTAGATCAAACAGTCTCTGCTTAGGTGTGAAAAACATTCACAAAATAAATGACGACGCCGAAGAAGTCGACTCGTGACATTTTCTGAATCATGTGTAGCTGCTTGTCATTATTATGCAAGACAACATATAGAATACTATTTAATATGAAATACTTCATCACAAAAATGAAAGGAAATGAACTTTCATTACCAAAATAAAAGCCTTCCTGCTGCCAAGAAGCGTCCCCACACATGATGCTGCCGCCGCCGCCGTGCTTTAAGGTGGGCATGGTGTGTTTGGGATGATGTGTCCAACTTAGCGTCTGATGAGGAATAACAGATGTTTTCTGAACCATAGTTATTTGCACGTCACAATATTTACAAAACTTGGCAACAAAAATGAACTTTTTTTATATTCATGGAGCTTCCATAAGGGAAGGTTTGACAAGTTGTACCACAAAACAGTTCTGTAGTTTAGAAATGATTTTTTAAAATATAAACATGTTTTTTTTATATATATTTCAGGTTTGTGTCTTTAATAGTTCCCGACATGTTGTTGTTCAAACAGCCTCAGACTTCGATGTGTGAAAAAATGTGGTGGAAGAGGGTCAACAGGCAATTTTTAGAAAGTTTTATCTCAGAAAATATTTGATATTTTAGGCTAAAATTTGACGAATATCTTTATAAATATACATATTTTATGTTGTTTAACTTTCAGGCAGAAACTGTTCCTGATTCTAGATTGTGTGACTCCACATATGATGTTGCTCAGCTTGTGTTTGGGTGTTTTATCCTGAAGATAAACTGTTTTCTGTTGGGATGTTTTAAATCCTTTTAAATGTCTAAACCACACCAGCTACCTACAGGATTCTTTCCTTTACGTCTCCACTTGGTGTCTTTCTTCTGACCTCTTTGTCGACTTCATGAGGCAAAAGTTTGGAGGTTTTCGTTGCTCTTTCTCAACATGTGTTTGCGCCTCCTTTTCTTTTCCCTTCTTGCCGGTACATCCGTGGCCCTTTGCTGTAATGTTCCAGTGGGTGGTGGGAATTAAGCAGCAGGTATTATGACGTCCGTGGTAGCTCGATATGCGGTCGTGTGCTCAGCTACAGTAGATTAATGTATGCAGACGTGCCACAGTAGGAACAGTAGTTACATAACCTTCAAAAACACGCCATAACCGAGCGTGCTGGTACTTAAACAAATAGCAATTCACTTAGTATTCTACAGTCAGCTCTAATTTATTGGATGCAGTTCAAAATGGCAGCAGTTCCATGGATAATGTGACGTATATTTTAGAGATTTTAATTCACTTAATAGAAAAATTCTCTTGTAACGAGCACGATTTGTGACCCGACAGTGGAAATAAAGTGCCTCAACTTCGCCCCGAGCGCTTTAAAAGCTCGACGGCGTCTTCGTCTCGGTGTTTCGAGTCGAGAAGAGGTCGTAAACAGATCGCATTTGTTCCCTTGGACCCCGTGCGAGGCGATTTCCAGGCCGTAAAGCTGCCTTTTAATGCCCTCTGAGCCAAATTTAGCCTCGAAAAACGCGCCGGCTTTACTGTCTTCTGTTTTTCGGGAGAGTCCTGTTTGCGTGACTCCCGGCTCTGTGATATTATGGCAGGTGACCTTAGCTGTAGCAGCAGGAGGGAGGAGGACGGTTTGTCTGAGCCTCCATTAAGTCCATTTCAGGCAGGAAAAAAAATCGGCTTCTGTCGGCTTGATTTAACCTCAGCCGAGCAGTTTGTGACAGAAACACAAACAAATGACCCGCAGTGACTATAACAGGAGACGTATCGAATGCTTCCCTCCTCGTTGAGCTCCATTTTTATCCTCATTCCTCCCTCATTACATCCCTTCTTTCTGGCTCCATCTGTGTCCACATCAGATGATGAGTTGGGATGCAGCTCGCTGAAAGTGAGTCACTCGAACTTTTCTCAGCGTGCTTCTGGAATCAAAAAACAAAAAAAACAAAGTCTCTGGAGTTTGTTGCATCAAAGCGCCTCCTGTATTTTCTCTTTCTTCCCCCCCTCCGGCTGCTTCTGTTCCACCTGCATCTTGTAGCGCTTTAGCATATACAAGATGTAATTAACAGCCAAGTGCAAGAAGGAAAAAAAAACAAAAGAACTCATCCCTGAGGTCTCCTTCTCACCATCCCCCCTCTTCTTCTGTCTCTCATATCATCCCACTTGCTGATTCCCTTCTGCCTCTTTTCTGCTCCAGCATCCTTCCTCTTCTCAAACCTTTCAAACCGAAGCTGCCACATGCGGCGACTTAAAGGCTCGTTTTTGCGCGTTAGCTTCAAAACGCTACGCGGGGAAATGCCCCCTCCTTTTTTTTCCCCTCGTAGGATACAGCGCTAATGATATACCTGTCGTTCCCGTGCACACAGCTGGTGGTTGCCATAGAAACGCGTCACCCTAGCAGCAGCGGATGTAGTTGCTATAGGGACAACGCGTCACGTGGCGTCTCCTATAGATTACATGCCGTTATTGTGCTCCTGCGGAGGAATTTCAGAGGAGGTGTTGGAGCTCCGAGGGGCGGAAATATATTTAAAACGACTCCGCTTGAAACGTTGAGGAAGACTAAATTGCTTTAATTCCTGTCCTGCTGTGAGCGCGCTCACATAAACAGCAATTTAGTCATTCCTGAGGTGCTCACACGAGGGCCAATTCATTATTCATTAAACACTGATTTAGAAAACCGCTGATTAAAGCAATGAAACGGAAAGTGGAGCAGTGAGCTTTGCAGTATTTATATGTTGTACCTGATAGGAGTTGTGCAGTAGTTTTACACAGACAAAAACACAATATTGGAGCAGGAGACAATAAACCCCTCTCGCTCTGTAAAGACAAACCAAAGGATTTTCGTCACGATCGTCATCATCACGACTTTTCCTCGAGGTTAAAGCTCGAAATGTGTTTCTGAACACACATTAGGCGAGAAATAAGCCGTGCAGCCGCTGAATTCGTCTTCATTTGGAGTCGCCTCAGAGGTTCACCATTGTTCCCATTTTCAGAAAGTTTCCAAAAACTTTTAAGCTTCAAAGTAAGACAGTAAAGGACCATGAAGAGACACAAACTGACCACAAAAAGACACACAGTGACCACAAAGAGACACCAAAGGAATTAAAAGAGACATAAAAAAGACCAGAGACACATAAAACAGCTACAAAGAGATATTTACAACTCCAAACAAAGACAAAAAGTACCACAAAGAGACACAAATCTACCACAAAGAGATGCAAATCTACCACAAAGAGACACACCATGACCACAAAGACGTAAAATGGCCATAAGAGAATTAAAAAAATCTCTTATTTTATTTAATTTTTATTATATTATCTCTTATTTTAACAATTTCCCTGAGGTTTACACCAAAGGGATCAATAAAGTTCTATTCTATTCTAAAAAGGCACAAAAAGATATAAAAGGAATCGTTTGTCCCCAGAATGTTTTAAAAGTTTACCTCAAAATAAGGAAATGAAGGACTAGAAAGAGACACAAGAGGACCACAGACACACAAAATTACCACAAACATAATTAAAACAGCTACTAAGAGACAGAAATACACAAAAAGGAAAACAATGAGACACAAAACGACCACAGTGAGACACAACAAGACCACAAAGAGACAAAAAAAGACCACATAAAACAGCCAGAAAGTGATATTTGTATCTCCAAAAGAGGCAAAAAGTACGACAAAGAGACACACAATGACCACAAAGACATAAAACAGCCACAAAAAGATTTTAAAAAACTACAAAAAAGGCACAAAAGTACCACAAAAAGACACGAAAGGACTGACAGAATATGTTTCTCATTTTTCACCTCAATATAAGAAAAATGAAGGACGACAAAGAGACACAAAATGACCACAAACAGGCCAGGAAGCACAAAAAGTGACGCTAAAGGACCACAAAACACAAAACAGCTACTAAGAGGCAGAGAAATACAAAAAGGACTGCAAAGAGACACAAAACAACCACAGTGAGACACAAAACACCCAAAGACACTCAAAAAACTGCAAAAAAAAGGCACAAAACTACCACAAAAATACAAAAAAAAGGACTACAAACAGACACAAAACGACCACAGACAGAGCATGTCCGTATCTAAACAGCTGCTTCAGTGTCTGTAGCTTTCATACGACTGAGGTCAAAGCTCTCAGGTTTACTGAGATTCAACGAAACATGTTTTCAGGCTGCTGCTGCTTTTTTTTTTTCTCCAACTTAAACCAAAAGAGAAGCAGACGACGACAGACCCGTCGACTGAAACGCTTCGGTTGTCATTAATCGTTCATCATTCAGTCACATATTGAACCTTCAGATCGCTCTTTAAGATGTGGAAAGTAGTCCAAGGTTGTTCCTCCGAGCTGAATTAATGTTTCTCTCCGACGTGTGATCGTCTCGGAGTTGAAGGAAAGTTCAGGTTTCCTGCATGCACGGCTGAAAGTAGTTCAGGTTTAAAGGGAGGTTCAGCATTTAAAGCTTAAACTTGACATGCAGCGTGCAGATCTGTACGTCGGAGCTGATTGCATGTTAGGGTTTGATCTTCCTAAATGGGAGCCAGTCCTCTGAGTTGAGCTCATGAAAGCCTGGTGGAGTCGGAGCCTGAGTGGTTTCTCATTAGGCTGCTGCAGAGACTCTTTTTCTCTGCCCCACTTGTTAGAACTACAGATGCACTCGGCTTGTTTTTTTTGGCTTTTATCACCAGCAGGAAAAGCTTTTCACTTTCCTCTCGCTTGCTGTCAGGCCTTTTCTATCCTCCGTCACTCATCACCTCCACACACTTTCAACCATTGTTTAACAAAAAGCCTACAAAGAGACAAATGAGCCGAACAAACCGACACAAAAACCCACAAAATGAAAGTCTCACGTGTCCCCAGAATGTGTGTCTAATTTTTACCTCAAAAAAAGGCAATAAATGACCACAAGGAGACACAAAATGACCAAAAAACAACCACAAAGAGGCCAGAAGAACCATAAAGAGACCCAAAAGGCACAAAAAGAGATGCAAATGGTCAACAAACACGCAGAAAATGACCACAAAGACACACAAAACAGCCACAAAGAGACACACAATGACCACAATGACACAAACTGGCATAAAAACTATAAAATAAAAGTCCTCAGAATGTCTTTTACCTCAAAATGAGACCACAAGGAGACACTAAGTAACCGAAGACACAAAAAAACAACCACAAAAAGGCCGGAAGGAACAAAAAGAGACACAAAAGACCAACAAACAGACAGAAAACAGCTACAAAGGGACACAAAAACTCTAAAAAAAAGACAAAAAATGACTACAAAGAGACACAAAAAGATGGAAAAAAGATAGTAAAGGACCCCAAACGGACACAAAACACCTACAAAGAGCACAAAACGGAACAAAATGGCCACAAACTGACACAAAAAACCCAAAATAAAGTCTCACATGTCCCCACAGTGTGTCTTTTACCTCAAAATAAGACCATGAAGGGACACAAAATGACAAAAAGACACAAAACACGAACACAAAAAGGCCAAAAGTACCATAAAGAGACGCAAAGGGACCAAAAAAAGACACAAAATGACCACAAACAGACACAAATTGATCACAAAGAGACACAAAGGGACCAAACAAAGACACTGAAGAACCACAAACGGACACAGAAACAGCTACAAAGAGACACAAAATGGCCACAAACAGAAAAAACTACAAAATAAAAGCCTCATGTGTCCCCAGAATGTGTCTTTTACCTCAAAATAAGACAATAAAGGACCATAAGGAGACATAAAATGACCAAAAACACAAAAAACGACTACAAAGAGACACAAAACAACCACAGAAAAGCCAAAAGGACCGTAAAGAGACACAAAGGGACCACGAACAGACACAAAACAACGTCTTTTCGTCTGTGCTTTCACAGTTCAGTGTTGCATCGTTCTTCTTCTTCTTCTCTTCCTGTTGTCGTCCGTCTTGTCTCCCAAACGGAGGGAACCTCTCCTCAGCACTGTGTGGGTTCCTGGTTGACGAATCGACGAGAGGAGCTCAGAAAAAAAAAACACAACAGAGGAAAGTGGCTGCTTCTGTTTGTCCTTGGGTGATTCACCATCTGTGGCGAAGCACTTTTTCCTGCAGCAGCAGCAGCAGCAACGATACCAATGAAATGATTGACATGAAAAACACATTAACATGTGAGAAGGAAAGAAGGATGGAGGAGGTGGGCTCTGAATGCTAAAAGCTTTGTCTGATTCTCCATCTTAAAGCTTTCGTAGAGGAGAAACAAGAGGAGGGGGGGACGCAGGAACGTGACCGAACGCGATTAAATTAAAATTAGAGGCGATTAAAAATAGACGGAGGGAGGAGGAAGACAAACAAAGATGAGAAAGTTAGCCGGGTGGAGAAAAAGGGAAGAAGGAAAACATTATTTAGGGTCACAGGCAGAATACATTAGAGAGAGAGAGAGAGGGAGGATGGATGGGAGAGATCTACAGATAGGCTTCCTCTGAGGAGGAAGATAAGAGGAAGAGGAAGAGGAAAAAGAAATGATAATAATAGACAGATGAAGGTCACGGCTTCGTTTTCATGGTAAATCTGTTTGATCATTCATGAAGTAAGACAGAAATCTGGCAGCAAACTGTGGACGTTACAGCAGAGAGATGTTTAGATGTTATTGTGCATTTTAAGATCTCACAAACGTCCCACTTCTCCTGCATTAGCTTCTTAGCTCCAGAGATGCTAACAGCTTTTCTGAATGCTTTCCAACGCAGCGAACATTTTATTTAATTCTTTCATCTCCAAACCGTCTGGACCCAGTCCACATTAAGGAAACATTTCCTGATTTAAAACATTTTTCTCTCACAGGCTGACACAGTTTAGTTTCTCCTTCGTCTCTGAGATGTTCCAGCTCCGTGCAAACAACCGGGTTTATAGAAGCCTGAATTTAATTACAACCACTGAAGCTGGCAGATTTATTCAAAGCCGAGAGCGAGTTTCATCATAAAAGTCTGACTTTACTGTCTCTGAAATTTTAACCACATCTCCTGTTTTTACACTTTAAATACAATAAAATGCAGCTGACAGCCCCGAAACGAAACACAAACGTCCTCTACAATCAATACATCAAATCTACATTACTGCCATGTTTCCAGAATCTCTGCAGATGAAGTAATCTGGATGTATTTCTATTTTTAACATTTGCTTGGTGGGTTTGTTCTTGAACTTCCGGTTGACACTATGACGTAGATGTCATGGAGGTTTATGCAGAATCGCTTCATCCATACAAACACACTGATGCTGCTGCAGCTTCATGCATCATTAAATACGAGTGGGAGTGAGAATCTGTTGTAAGACGATATTAATTTCCACTAACCGATGAAACTCTTGTCAACATGCAGTGTTTTGAGGTCGTCTTTCAGCGGCTGGTGATTCAGCAGAGCCGCTGACACAGAAACCAAATCGCTCTGCCAGACTGTGACCCACTGTACTGCAGGAGCGCTTCAAAGTTCCCTTCAAACTCACCGCCTCGTTTTTGGAGCATTACGTATCTTTAATCCTCTTAGAGCCCAACAGGACAATGCTAACGTTCGTGTGAGCCCCAGATTAATGAGCGTTTAGACCCAAATGAACTCAGGTTTGTTTTAAAAACCCGCTTCTTTTAATAACTATTAATAGACATGTGAGCAGCTGGTGATTCATTTGGGTGTTGTGACAGAGTCGCTGAGCTCCATCTCCAACGTAAACACCGACAGTAGTGGCACCAGTAAAAAAAAAAAAGAATGCAAATGCAGGAAAAACAAGATGTGAATCAAAATGAATTTTATAAAAAATTCTGTCTGGTCGTCGTGTTTCCTTTTGAGCTGCTTTATCAAACGCAGCGAGCAAACAGCCAGCAGGAGCTGATGTATAACTGCAAACACGCCGACTGCTGCCCGTGTTGTCCTGAAGGCTGACAACCAACAACAACAACAACAACAACAACACAACCCGAGTCAACACGGGAGGCTGCTGCACCGACTGTGTGCTCACATCTGTAGCGCTGAACGTTCCCACAACCAGAACCAACATGACACAGATTCACTGTTTAAAAAAAAGAAGAATAAAATACTGTCACCTGCAGCGACTCGGCAGCTTTAGATTATACAAACCGAGCTGTGATCCTCAGAGCGGCTTCAACATGAATATTAAGTGTTTTATAACCAGTTCTCTCAGCACCTGGGAGGAACATATATAAATAAATATATATACGAGCATCTCTACATGTTTCCATGCAGGCGTTAGTGGAGCTGAATCAATTCGTTGACAGTCATTAAATTAATTACCCACCATGTTTATAATTGGTTTGAGTCATTTACATTTTATTTTAACCTGCTGCGTAAATGTGGATATTTTCTGCTGTGTTTTTCCCTCACTGGCAGTAAATCTGGTTGTATTTGGCTCCAGGAAACACTGAGACCAAACAACTAGCCGATAAAAACCAACAGCAGTGAAAATAATCCTCATTCACAGCCTGAACTGTTGGTGATGTTTGTTCCTTAAAGTCAACATATAACTTAATATTTAGATTTTGACATTTATTTAATATTTATTTCTATATTGTCATAACATGTGCAATACCATACCATCTTTCTTTTCCTGTCTGTCTCTTCACCACCAACTCTCCAATAATATTTAAAACAACCTGAAAGTCTCTTGATGTGTCTGCAGGTGAAGCATGACGGCAGCAGCAGGCGTCCTCACAGGCTTGGCCAAGCTAAAGCGCCAAGACTCGGCCCGCTCTCAGCATCGGCCCGTATCGACAGCGTCGGGTCTGGGCGGCGCCGACGGAGCCCCGAGGTGATCAGCAGTCACGATGACTTCACGAACTCAGTGCAGTGCAATGCAGAGATTTAGATTCATGAGCAGTGCTGAGCTTAGCGTGTGCCAAGTGTTAGCATCCATAAAGATGTTGGCCTACAGAAACTGAACTTTTCTGTCCGTACAGGAAGCGGAAGCGGCGCACCGATGTGGTGGTGGTGAGAGGAAGGCTCCGTCTCAACTCGGCCTCGGGCTTTTTCCTCCTCCTGGGACTGGTGATCCTGGCCATAGGCATCGGCATGGCGACGCTGGGCTACTGGCCTCACAGCAAAACAGTTCCCGTCGGAGGAGGACGTGGCGTCAAGGCGCAGAAGGACATGGCCAACACGAGTCACGACGGGCACGGTGAGGATGGAGGACTAAAACTGTTCTCAGTCCTGGTCAGGTTACACTGACTCTTCAACCAATCGATTGTTCATCGGGGAGAAGAAATCAGCATACTATCTTTAGATGACAGCAAATGACCTGCTAGCGTTGTTAGCTGACATGAATTTCAGGACAGCAAAGAAAACAATAGAAACCGTTCAGTCAATTTCTGCAGTGACCCAAAGAGAAGAAGGTCAACCTGTAGCTGCTTCCTGACTGATCGACTGGCTGCAGGGGAACAACATCGCTGGTTTCATGTTTAGTGCATCCATCCAGTCATTTATCACATTTTCTACAAGAGAGCAAAATGAGTTTTGCATAATGTCACATCTGTTTCTAAACCAGTCGATTTGTTGCAGGAAAAAAAAAAAATCTGTCGATGAACTAAATGTTCCACAGAACACCGAGTGACTCTCAGTCCTGTCAGCCTGAATGAATTCTAAATGAGCATAAAACGCTGGTATGTGCAGCATCTCCAACCATCTGAACCTGCTTGTTTCATACTGAGATGATGAGCACAGACTCAGCTGCACGTATTCATATGATTTCTAAAAATATATCAACTGGCGATCGCAGCACAAGAACTGCTGAGGAATAAAACACGGTCGAGTTAGCTGATGGTTTTAAATAGTCCGACACGTTGGTTGTTGAGCTGTGATGCACAAACTGCTGTTTCCAAAGTTCACACTTTGGTCCATCTGTTTGAACAAAAAGCAGCCGCGCTGATGAATGTTAAACAAGTCGGAGCAGTTCAAAGTTGTGAAAACATGGGGGTGCTTCCAGAAATAATGGATTAATCCTGGAATGCTGTTGATTTTGGGCTTTTCTCTTTGTGAATTCAACACCAGAGTGTCCGACCAGCCGATGGAGATTATAGAACGAGGAAACGGGACTAACAGAAGCCGATATTGGACTTTTTATTTGTTGGGTGGCCAGAAACATGCTCCCAGTGAATGCTAATGTTGGCTAATGGTTTGTTTTGAAGCTAAGCGGTGATGATGCTGGATTTGTTGCTCCATTGCTCCAAATGGCCAAAAAATTGCCTTAAATGAAGTTCTTATTAAAGTAACACTAGAGATCGTGCAACCAAAAAGGATTTGGTTGGATGACAGCGTTTCGACCAACCAGCTGACCTCCTTGCTTTCTAATTTCAGATTCGCCTTCCAAGCCATCTGAAGGCGTCCTGATGCGTTTCCTCGAGCAGCATCTTCACTCCGAGAGGATGAAGATGCTCGGGCCCTTCACCATGGGCATCGGGATCTTCATCTTCATCTGCGCTAATGCCATCCTTCACGAAAACCGAGACAGAGAAACGAAGGTAGGCCTGAACTTATCAGACATCTAAACATCAAAGACCAGCAGATGTAGTAGGTCACACGAGTCCGGTTCCTGCAGAATCTGGACCTGGAAAAGGAAGCTTTCAAACGGATAACTCATATCTAACAGTCGGTGGAATATGGAGCTAATATCCCTTCCCTGTCCCAAATTCTCATGTCTGTTCCTTCCCCACGCTGTTCAAAATGAGGGGAAGTGCGCTGCAGTCATCCATATTCATCATCTCCACCAAACTATCATGCAGATCAGATTTCTCCCGACCTCCTTCCACTTTTATCGCTGCAATTTTCCCCTGATCTCATTTCCTCTGCTCTTCTTATGGCCTTCCCTCCCCTTGCGTGATTCGATTAAACCTCTCCTCCTCCAGCGTTCCCCTCTTCCAGGTAATCCACGTGTCAGACATGAACTCCGAGGCCACGGCGTCCGACTAACTTTAAACTACAGATTATGTTGTCATGGAATAACGTGAATATCCAAACATGCGGTATAGAGCTTAAGTGAATCTGCCTGAAATGTCAGATTATTCTAAATCATATCACCTCAATGCAACTGCAGAGCATTTTCTCTTCTGTCAAATTAAACACCAACAGTTTACTGTAGTAGCAACACAACAGAAGTCAGTATCGAGGTTCAAATCTTCCAGAGTCTATCTCAAGTACATGTTCTTGATTGTTCATGATAGGAAATGCACCGTTCAACTGTTGAACACTGCGGATGCTAATATGTGTCAGGTAATCTAAAGGTGATTGCTGCAGCTAATACGACTCTCCTCTCCTCCAGATAATCCACATGAGAGACATGTACTCCACCGTCATCGACATCCATCGTCTCCGGCAGAAGGAGCTAAAACAACACCATCATCGCAGCAGCACCTGTGCAAGGGAAGCCATAGATCTTCGAGCTTTCGGAGCCGACACAGCAGCACGGTTAGCCAGCAACTCCCTGCTCGCGTTCTCCTCCCGGCCCGGTGGCGTCACTGGGTCTACAGAGGAGGAGGAGGTGCTGCTCGGGGACGAGGAGCTCCACAGACGCAAAGAGCAAGCTAAGCTGGATTGTAGTTTTGCGGGGCTGCTGGCGCCGCTCTACAAGGATCGGTCGTTTTGCGGCGCCGGGCTCGGGTTGGCTCACTCGGATTCGGTGCGCCACCAGTGGTCGGTGGACGGAGACGGGGAGAAGGGAGGACACCACGCACGCTCCATCGTCTCCTCCTCCATCTCCGCCTTCACGCTCCCCGTTATAAAACTCAACAACTGTGTGATCGACGAGCCGGAGATGGAGGCGATCACCGAGGAGGACAGAGGAGCGGAGAGGCGGGACGGCGAGAGGCCGCCGCCGCTGAGCTCCATGGAGTCTCTGGTGGTTCCGGTAGCGTCCGTCGCCAAGGCGTCCAAACCGCCGGGCTTACACCGGAGCAACTCCGCCTCCTCGTCCTCCCGCTGCTCCTCCTTCTCCTCGTCCTCCCTGTCCCCGGCTCCCTCCTCTACCTCAGGCTGCTGGCTTTCTCCCGGAGCGGCGAGGAGCGACTTCGGCTCCAACTCCTCCCTGCACATGCTCAACAGCCATTCCAAATCTCTGGACCTGGAGCGCGGGCCGAGCATGCTCAGTGTGCACCCGGAGCAGCGGAAGCACCCCAGCTGGCCGCGACTGGACCGTAGCAACAGCAGCCGCATTAACAGCGGAAACCGAGGCAGCAGTAAAGGCTACGTCCGGCTGGAGGACAGGGAGGAGCAGGGGGATCGACTCCTGGACGCTTCAGAGGCCGCCGCAATCAGGCGCGACTACAGCAAACGGGAGAAGCTGCTCATGATATCCAGGTCACATAATAATCTGAGCTTTGAGCATGACGAGTTCAATAGCAGCACACTGAAGAGAGGCAGCTCTGAGACTCGATTCTGACAGTTCTGTCCTGTTCTGTAAATTGCTCTCCACGTTGTGGGGGTGTACAGCTTGGATCGGAGGGAGCTGACGAGTTTAACAGCTACACTCCGGAGACAGGAAACTCAGACGTGGCTTAAAAGACACAGCAGGTTGGAGCGAAACGGACCAGCTGGCACCGTTAGCGGTTCAGGCCTCGTGTTAGCAGGATGCTACACGCCTACTGTCCCGGGTCAGAGGCGCCGTTAGCTGTAGGTGACCTACGACCTCTGCATAGGGAAGCAGGTGAAAGTTCCCTCCAGGGATCAGTAATCAATACAATACATCGTGTTACATCATCCGTCGACTTCACACAGAAATAGTTCCAGTTAACAGGATTCCAACCCCGAGACACGGCTTTATGAATACTGCTAAGAAAAATGTTCTTCTTTTAAAGAGCCCATATGCTGCATATTTACAGGTTTATGGTTTTATTTTGGGAGTTTACTAGAACATAGGCAAGCGTTCCTCTGCAGGAACTCGAGGCAGGTGCAGACTTTCACAGGAAAGGGCTTGTAAATCTGCCTTTTCTGTTTCCAGGAAGAGTGCACCAAAACAATGACAAAAGGAAGTAACCGAATGTTCCTCCAGTTCCATGAGCATGAAGGAGACAGGACAATGTAGGTTTATTATGTTAGCATGAATGTATGTTGGTGACGTCAGAAAGGAACAGATTACTACTCAACAAAGATGCTGAGAGGACATGAGTTGTCCTAATGTTTAACCACTAAGCATCTAGCGGGGTGTTTTAGCGCCTCTTCAAAGTACCTACCCTCAAGTAGGCACTTTTTTCCGCCCTCCAAAATGGCTCTGAAAGAGGTTTTAAGTGGACAAAACACACACAGACTACCCAAATATTTCTGCAAGTTCTTACAGTGGTAAACGGCCTTATGTTTATATGGTTTCATGTTCCAACAAGAACATTATTTTTCATTATTTTAAGCCTTAATCCAGTTTAAACAGGGGAGTTATATTAAAAATCAACCCCAGTGCAGTTGACATTAATGAGGAAATGAGCTGTAGAGACCAGAACTGGTTCACGTACCAGCCTGTAAACATGTTTATTTCTGCTGTAAAGTTGGACATTTTTAACATGGAAGTCTATGGAGACGGACTCGCTTCTGGTGTCAGCCTCAAGTGGACGTTTCAGGAAGTGCAGCTTGCCCCAGATTTCCGAATATCATCATGTAGCTCCAGTCGAAGCAGCCTTAGTGAGAAAAAGCCGCTTTGTTTGTTTGAAGGCCGAACTAGCCGCCAGGCAGACGTTATATAAATATGTTACATGGGGACAGAAGAAAAGATCGGACTTGAAAGGAGGTGTCTGAGGCAGGTAAGGAGCAGCATTTTCTGTAAGAGAGAATGTCTCCCTTTGGAGTGGATTTTGGGCTTTGTCAGTGTGCAGATCTGTTACATGCACAAAAGAAGCAGCGATACAACACTGAAGGGAAGCAGGAACACACAAAAAACAGCAGAATATGGGCTCTTTAAAGGGAAATCAAGGACACGCTGGAGGCGCTTTGGGCGAATTTCTTCCTCAGCAAAATAACAAAGAGACAAAAGTCTCCAAGACAATAATGACTAATAATAATAATAATAATATATTTAATTGTGTGGCACATTTGATCCAAAGTGCTCAATGTGGTTGTATAGAAGACATGAAAACGATGCAAAGCCGGGTTTGTAAAAATAAATGAGGCCACAATGAGGCTCCAAAACAACATAGATATTAGCGGTACTTGTTTTAATGGCGGTTACTGTATGTGCATCATGTCGAGGTAAATCCACACAGACGGCCGAGTCAGACGAAGCCAGCTAACGTTGACACACAACGAGATGGAAGCCTGCAGAATAAAAGCCCTGCACTCGGTTGTTGCTGCCCTTTCCCAGGAGCTATAGTTGGAACTTTTGGCTCCGCTATCTGCCCAACAACACATGGCCCCGACTGCAAACTAGAAACAGCAACCTTCTCCGTACGGCTCTGCTGCAGGCACTGTAAGCTTCTCTTTTACTAGATTAAACCGTAATTAGATTTCACTCAGGATATGCAATCTGTTGTTCACACACAGGGTTTTTTTTTCTTTTCCAGCGTAGAGGAATTTTAGACGCCTCCCCAAAAGAGGTCTGAGCCAGAGCCAAAGGAAACTCACCAGCGCCAAGACGATAAGAGTTTAGCATAAGCATTTTTTTGTAAGCGGTTCTGTTAATTGGAGTTTCATTTACTAAAACAAAAACAGACTTCGTGTTTATCAAATGGGGAAAAAATGCAGATTTCTGCCAAATAACGTAACTTATAGTCATGAAAAGTCGCCACCCGACGGCCAAGCCTGGGCCAGTTTTCTATCAGAAACCTACTGAGTGTAAGAAAACTCTGATATAAACGAATCAGTCTGTTGATTGTAAACAGATATTAACTCTATGAAATTCAACATTTACCACAATCATAAATCAGATTTCTCCAACAATCAAAAACAGAAAAACAAACTTGCTCAATACAGGAATCAATAAACCTCTAAAGGTTTTTTCTGTATCTGAGTTATTCTTCAGTTATTCTAAACAGCTAATGTTGAACCCAGAATAAACCACCGTGTCCACATGTATCCTGTGCTGTCTTTACAAACCCAACAACAACATGTCGTTTCTGTTCTTTTCCTACATCCGGTTGGATGACGGTTTCAGGATCGAATTCAGGACAAATCCTCCGTACGGCTCGATATCTGCGTTTCAGGTTCTGTTTGGTTCGTCAGCTGCCGCAACACTTCTGTAAATGTCGTTAGCAACATGTGAAGAGTGACACACCTCCTTCTTTTACAGCTCTGACATGATGTTTGTGTTTTTTGGTTGGAGGGGGAACCCTTTCTAAGAGAGCAGGAGTCTTGTGAGAGACGTTGACTTGTCACTGTCCAATTTTGTCCTCTCTCGGAATAAACGGTATTTTCACTGAAACGTGGTTCGGCTGTGTGACTGTATCGAAGCAACACTGAACACATTAAGTATGAGGTGCGATCAGAAAGTTCCAGGACTGTATGTGCAGAGCAGACATTACACTCTGCCTTGTGGCATTTTCAAGTTTGTTCATCTTTGAGTCCTTAGAGTGACTCAGGAGGCAACAGAATCAGACATGCTCACCTTGGAGCTGTGTTGAAACTAGGATCCAGAAATCAGATCCAGAATAGTGGAAAATCTTGGTTCCAAAACTCAGAATAACACATATGTTTGAACAAAAAAGACCTTTTCACCATTCAGACAGATTCAGATTAAAACCAGTCAGACGGTTTCGTGGATGGACACTGAAGGCAGCAAAGTTGCACATTTTCAGATTCATTTATTCTGCCAGGATGCTGATAATCAGCAAAATGCTGCATTTCAGATCCAGCAATCAGTTGATTCTTAAGCTACGTTCAGACTGCAGGACTTAATGCGACTTGTATGTGATCTGCTGTGTGAACTTCATACGAGCCAAAAGTGTCCCGCATGCGCAGAAGAGGACACGACGACATCACACGCAGCGAGCGTGCTCAGTGTTTATGGAAGTAAACATGGATGGTAACGGTGGAGCGTATCTTGTGATTTTAAAGTTGTTGTCCAACAAGAGGACAAAGGAAGAGAGCCAGGTTTTTGGCATTTTGTCCCCCCCAAATATTAATGAACTCAGAAACCTCGACTCCACTTCATCGTCCGCCATGGTTGTTGTATTTCTTCCTGCTCCCGCCCACTTCGACGCAGAATAGTGACATTTGTTGTGTATCAGTGACGTGTAGGTCGGATAAATGCGACCTGGATGTTCAGACAGAAGTGGGCAAAAGATCGGACCCCTATCAGGTTTAGGACCACGTATCCAAGTGGCTCGGGTCGCATTTGAAAAAATAGAATCTGTTGTTCAGACTGTCATGAAAAGATCAGATCCAGGTCACATAGCGGCCAAAAAACAGCGGATTTGGGTCACGTCAGCCTGCTGCCTGAACGTAGCCTTAGTCCTGATGCATTTAGGGGAAAACCTTTACTGGAAACAGCCTGAATGGTCCCATGATGGCATGTTTGTGCTCCAACTATGCAGCAGTTATGCACAGTTTGCATCCCTGCAACTTCATCCTCTCCCCCCAACAAAAGATTGAAGTTAAAGAGTCACTGCTTTGACACAGCTGCAGGAGCGACGGGAGCAGAGCATCACTGCACGAGGAGAATATTTCAAAGTGGCACATTTAAATCTGGTATTATTTTGTTATTAATAGGTACATTCTTGCCTTCATTTGACAGTGACAGTGAAGAGAGAGAGAGCGAGGTGAATTACATGCAGTGAGTTTATTCCAGCTGGGAATCAAACCGTGGACTCACTGCTCAGAGGCTGATAAGCGCCTGTGTCATGCGCTACTAAAACTCTGAACTGCACCACACAGCAGCGCTCCAACTTTGCACACAAACATCAACCGACGAATTCCCAAACACATCACCGCCGGTTTCTCGTTCTCTCTCCGGACTCCTTCTGTCTTCTGCATATAAACTAATAAACAAAGGTCTGGATGAGTCATCGGCATTTATCATGTGCTCTGCAGCTCCGTGAGGCAACACACACACACACACGAGGATTTTATTTACATAAAAGCGTGCACACATGTTCCACCTTGGATGCAAATTCGACTCACGCTAACACACAATGCGACTGAAAAAAGAAAAAAAAGAAAAATGCGCGGCAGGCCGGTGCTGATGCTGCCTCATCGCTGTCTGTGTAACCGCGGGAACAGATGATAATCCTAACCCCTTCTGAAGGCAGCCGGCATATTTAGGCAGCGGAGATGGATGATGTCGCATCCAGTTAACATTTAAGCAACTAAACTAAAATTAGCTCATGCTGTTGAGACTCTGCTTCACTCCCTTCGTGGATCCAGAGGAGGATTTCAGGCTGAAAGTGGACTTAATGGATGGAGCTTTCGTTTTTTTTTAAATAACACTTTTGCCTGCAGCAGTGTTGCGATTTTAATCACATAATGGAGGAGAATCGTGTTTCTGGGAAATATGAGGAAGAAAGGAACGCGCTCATGAAAAGCCACGACCTTACAGATCTTACAGTTTCAATCAAAGGCGAGTCTAGTCTCTCTGAAAGTTGCATCAGAGTCGAACTGGTGCAGGTACAAAGGCACGGAGGAAACAGAACTTCCTCTAACATCACTCGGCTTAACCCAGATGGTCGACTGAAAATGAAAAAAAAAAAAAAACCCTCCGAATGTTTCACCGTGACACACAGAAATAAATCCAGGAAAATCGAAGTGCTTCTTTCCCCTTTTTTCCTGTTAATCCTCAGTGCACAGACAGGTGGCGAGGACAAATCCCACTTTCCTCTCTCTGCGGGTCACCGTGACGAACGCAGTCTTCACCCTTCATCATGTGAACCTGAGCGTCGCAGAGATTCAGCTGTTTTGCCTCCGAGCCGAGAAACCGAGCGTCTGTTTCAGAGAGACTTTCATTAATTCTAATAAATTCATGGGATGGAGAAAAAGCTCCTGCTGCATCTTTTCCACTTCATGGAAGGCGACATAGATCTACTGTAAATTAAAGGTGGTGTTTGGCCTCAACAACCGAAACATTAAAACGTTTTCCTCCAAACAGTTACTCACATTAACACAAGTCTTTATGTTTTTTAGGACTTAAAATCCAAAGTAAAGAGCAATTAAGTTTATTAACTCATGTGATGAATTTACTGCAACTTAAATTTTGTTTTAAATCAATTATTTGAAAAATGAGACTTTAAGTTACACACAATATTAAGCTACTGACATCCTTAAGTCAAAACAACACCTAAAGACAATGTTGAAATCAGCAAACTAGAATTTTTATCTTGCATAATGCTTTTTCTTTATAGAGCCTAGAATCATTTTCCAAATCTAAATGTTGACCTTCTGGTGGAGCAAGAAGTTATTACAACAGTTCTGCAGTTTGGGGGATGTACACACGTGGACAGAACTGTTGGTACCCGTCGGTTAATGAAAGAAAAACCCACAATGGTCAAAGAAATAACTTGGATCTGAAAGAAGTAATAATAAATAAAAATTCTATGAAAATTAACCAATGAAAGTCAGGCGTTGTTTTTGAACCGTGGCTCAACAGAATTATTAAAAAAATAAAAATAAACTCATGAAACAGGCCTGGACAAAAACGATGGTCCCCTTAACTTCATATTTTGTTGCACAACCTTTTGAGGCGATCACTGCAATCAAACGATTTCTGTAGCTGTCAGTGAGTTAGTTAATAAGTTATTTCTGAGAACGTTGTGGGTTTTTCTTTCATTAACCGAGGGGTACCAACTATTTTGTCCACATGTGTAAATAAGTGCACAAAAGTTCATGACAAACTGCACAAGCTCTAAAATGCACATGGAAGCCTCAAAGTGGGTTCATCCTCTGAGGACCATGAATGTCTGTACAGGATGTTTTTTCTGAGCAACATCTGGCACAAAAACATTCCTTCTGCATTCATAAAGTTTGATCTAATCTTGGCAATGATTCAATCAAACTATTTTAAAAGATAATTGTGACAAATCCTGACTTATTTATTAATACAAATGAGGGAATTTAAGCCTTTATTAACTACATTTACAACACATTTTGTTTTTGTTTTTTTTAATCATCACAGCGGTCACTTCTAGTTTTAATCGTTAACATCGTGTACCCAATGCCGTTACGTTGCATTGAATATATTTGCCTGTGCTGGATTTGTTAATCCTGAACTGCAGCCATGGGGCTAATTCTGCAGATGCACAGCTCGTTTTAGATTAGACGTTCCTTAAACAGACGCTAACAAGGCGGCTAGCTGCGCACCGAGACGCAGAGAAATACCAACGGCTGAATGTCATCAGGGCAACAAACAGACTTCTGTTTGGACTGAAAGATTAAATCAACACCGACTATGAACCTTCAAGCGTGGCTGAAGATCAGACGATTCATCTGTGTCCACTTTTAAAGATTCTGAAGCTTTGTGTGGTGACGGAGGTCGGATTTGTTGGCGGCGTGGAAAATGCAGAAGGCCGTAGCCTTCAGCTCGCTGAAGAACATTTGTTTTTCAATTTGCACTAAAGCGCTTACGCTGGCCGTCCTGAGTCGCCGTCTGCAGGAAAGCCGTAACACAAAATGGCACTTTTCATGTTTCTCAGAGCGGCGGCAGCATTTTGGAATAAACACAATCACAAAGCGAGAAGCGAAAAGTCACCGAGGCTGCACAGACAAATGAAAGAGAGCCAGCGACGGGAAACTCTGTCAGTCGGCCCGGACGCCGGTTCAGAAAGGACACGCTAGAAAGTACAATCACTGTTCTGTGCTGGATTCATTTCACCGCTGGGCCTGAAGGAGGGAATAAATCCACGTGGATCACACATTCATACCCACGTCCACGGATCCGGTGCGCTCCATCCCTCTCCCGGTAATAGCAGGATGTGCTTTTCTTGTGCGTGTTTGTAGTCGGTTGAGAAACAGAGATAAGAGCGTGTGCTCTGAGCGCTACAACAGCAGCGATGTGGGCAGTTTACCCGCATAATCGGCCAATAAATAGACTAATTACTACGACACATCTGGAGGGTAAATTGAATGGTTTGCAGATTAGCCGAGCGGAGCCGCTGCCAGGAGGCTGAACTGCATTAGCACAGCTGTCACGGATAACAGCGATGCATCGTGGCTCGGGATGAGCAATGCTGAATTAGTAATGGCAGTGAGTCATGCAGTCAGAAACATATTGGTTTGTAGGGCGCGGGACGAGCACGCCGTCTAAAAACACAACTGATTTGTCTCTGCTGCCAAAGGTCACCTCCGCCCTGCTGAGCCTCCTCTCCCATCCCGGTGTTCTATCGACCCCTCGCCCGCTCGTTTCTTGTCCTTTTTGCACCAAATCCGGCGCAATTAAGCGGAAAACGGAGAGTTCCTCCCCGCCGCGTTCGTGTCACTGAAAAAGCCTCGTGGCGATAGTGTGCGCTCGTGTGTCTATCTGTGGGTTTGTGCGCTCGCCATGAGGCAGCAGTGGGGGTGCCAGCCTGGTTGCCATAGCAGCGTGGATGTGCTCTGGACCCCTGCCTGAGGACCGAACTCGCTCGCACACAAACGGAGCATTTAAAAGAAACAATAATAAACCCCCGACAGGCGGCCGTTTAATGGAATAAAGTGAAAATCGAGCCCGGGTTAATCCAATATTCTCCTGCGAGGCTCGTCTGACCTGGATGCGTCCAGGAAGCGAAGCGATGTAGTACACCGTATAAATATATTAAACAAATGCGTTCTGGGCTAAATATAGGCGAAGAGGAGCCCCCTGTTCCCAGACCTGCTCCACTCGGTGGGCCGAAAGCCTCCAGAGGAGCAGCTCTGAGAGGCAGCGATGATGTGCTGTGAACTTCAGCTCAACAGATCAACGTGTGCTGTACAGTTACGCAAATAAACCCGTCAAAGGAGCGACAGCCTCCAAGTTTTAAACTCACTTTGACCTTTTTTTTTTATTTAGCTTCACTCGCAGAGCTTTTAGTGTCTAAAATTAGAAACAACTCCCTACGTCGGGTTTGTTTTAGAATTATTTTTAGAAGCTTTTGAACCAAAAATCAAGAACTTCATGAAAGCAGCTCGCGTTATGAAGAAAAAAAACAAGAAATCAGCTGAAGATAATCCGCTGTTCTGATCCTGACATGAGCTGCTGCGAGATATTTTGCACCTTTCAGTCGTTGTATTTGGATTTGGCACGATGATCCCAAATTCTTGTGGGGTGTCATGTGAACTAATCCAACATGCTAAACAGTCAGAGGATTTACTTGGTAAGGGATCGATCAAATGAATCCGATTTGTTCTTAAAATGCTGCCCCCTAGTGGCTCAGCTATGGCTCCAGACTAACATCTAACAGGAGTTCCACTGGTGCGCTTCAGTTCTTTTCATGTGCTTTTTGGTTTTATTAAATAAAACGAGTTTATCTTTTTGTAGCCGGATCATTCTCTAGCACGATGCAGAATAGTCTGACTGCATCTCAGCCCTGGTTTGTTGTTATCTGGCACATCGGGAGCAGCTAAAGACAGGATGATGGTGTTTACTCAAGATGATGACGGGGAATTGATTTTGATGGAACATTTACATGCACAGAGGCAAGAACCGTCATTAAAACTGATCATTTACAGTAAAAAAAATGCTGCTTCAGTGCTTGAGCCAGACCTAATGAAACTTTTGTCAGCTGCTGCCGGAAAGTTTTAAGTAGATTAGCGGATTTTGAAAACGTCAGGCTTATACCCACAACGCTCCACCCAGTGAGTCAGACTGGTCTGACAGATGACGAAGTAAAAACCGTCATGTGGCTGCTCGCTGCAGAAGGGATGATGATGACGTTCACGCTCAGTCCATCCTGAATGAAACCATCCTGCTGACCTGACGCTCAGACGTGATGCCAGATGAGACGAGACGATGCTGTGAGGCAGTCAAAGCACCGGAAACAGCAAAAAGAAGGAAACACTGAGAACAGAAGTGCAACAGCTCTCAGAAAGACCCACTTTATAATTCAGTATCGCATCTAATAGAGCAAACAGTATAAAAAGCAATCAGTTAAAGCAGCAAACGTCTGCATTTCACCCACTGACTGAAATCTGAATTTTACCAGAAATCCTAAAACTTGAAGTGCAACTGCATAAAAACGGCCTCCCATCCATTTCAATTAGTTCAATTTTACCTTTTTTTTCCCCACAAATTTCATTAAACAACAAATCGCTACCAAAAGACAGAGCACATGTTTAGATCTATAATTTAAATGGGTTTTCTGAAAGCTGCAGGAAAATGGTGTCTTAGGAATCTATCATAAAAACAGAAAACTGTGTTTTATCCATCCATCATCTCTACACCTTCATCCTCACTATGGGGGGCTGGAGTCTATCCCAGCTGACTCAGGGTGAAGGCAGGTTCACCTGGACAGGTAACCAGTCTATCACAGGGCTACACTAACTTAAACTAATACATCACAGGCTAACTTTGGGGGTGTTTTTAATAGGCGACCTGCTCAGCCACCCAACCTGCAAGACGATGCACCAACCGAACACCAGCTGCCGGACACCTTCAGCGTGACATTTCCAATTCTGCAACTCCACTATTTATTCACAGCACATAAGGTCATTAGAAGAGCTGCAAACTCTGCCAGTGAGTAATCTGAATGTGGAGGCCTGGAGAAGTGGGGATGCATCAGACTTAGAACTACCTGCAGGAGGAGCAGAAGTGGAGACGCTGGTTTGGGACAGTTGAATGAAGCACGTTTCATCCAACATCACTGCAAAGGGAGTGGAAAGGGCAGGAACGCTGGGAGGCCTCGGGCTGTTTCTGCTGATTACGAGTTCAAATGACTCTGACATTTATTGTTTGAATGCATTTCAGATCCGTTTCTGTGCAGAGTCGAAGGCGGCTGGCGTGGGACCTATCGGGTGTTTTAAAGTTCAGCCACGTGGTTTTTACACTCAGACAGCGTTCAGTTTAACAGTATTACAATGAAACATTTCTAAGTTTAGTGGTTGTTCCTCTGCAGAGCATCACTGAACTGTTAGCGTCTTCAAACACCAGACAGAAGGGCTGGTGTGTTGCTAATGCTATTAGCAGCAGCTGGTGCTCGCTGTGGAGTTGGTGTGTTTGGTTTGAGCCTCCATGTGTCTCATCAAGCTCTGGGTTACTGAGGGTCACCTGTAGAGTTCCTCAGACACACAGCGACTCATCCTGCATGTTTCAGTCTGCACCCAGCAAAGTCAACGTTTAACAGCCGAGTCTGACTGTCTGGATGTAAAACTACAGACCAGAATGTTTATTTTAGGCAACTATAAAACCATTAAGTCCCAGTTACACATTTCTGTGATTCAGTTTAGTCAGAAGAACAGCTGCAGATGAACGTCATTAGGACTGGTGCAGATCGTCGTGCTGGCGCTGCGTGCTGGCGCTGGATGTCGGTCCAGCAGAGCATTTGTACAGTTTGAGCAGCGCTAGCGGCTTCTAGATGCTGAGAAATAGAAAAAACTCATCAACTAAGAGATTGTGCAGAACGGATCGTTGTTCATTAGAAGCTTGAAGCTGAAGTTGACCAGAACTTTGTCCTCAGGCGACAAAAACCGTTTGTCTGGTGGGGCTGCAGCGTCACTGGAGGTTTAAAAATCAAACCATGTTTTTCATTTTGAGCAGCAAAAATGACATTTCCAGATATCTGTAAATAGATTCTCTCTGAGATTTCAACTACTTTCCTCTGACTAATGCAAACTCAAGCTAAGAATCTAAAAATGATGATATAGACATGCTGAGTTAAAGAAAATTAAATAAATTTCAGAGCAGAATTATGACTACAGTTGATTTTATTTATATAGTTTTTACAAAAATTAAAAAAAACAAAATACAGGAATGCCAGAGAAGCGAAAATGTCTTAAAAATGGTCACATTTTGGTTAAAGGGTTAAAATGTAAAAGCCTTGAACTAGAACTAGTCAGAGTTTAGCTGCAGATTTCTGAAATTTATAAAAATCTTCAATGAAAAACACATAAACAGTAAAAGTGACATAATTTGCACTTTTTGCACATTTTATCTCTACGACCCATGAATAACAGTCTGAACTCCTGCTTTTGTTCTGCACTGAAGCTCTCCTTTGCTGCTCGAGAGAAAAAGAACCACTGATGAGTCATCTGATGGAACCTCTCCTACTCTTTGCTTTACAGGGTTTCTGACCTCTTCAGGTGACTTTGGATGCACAGGGAGCTCTCAGACTCGCAGCCACTTTATGCATCTCCAACAAAAAAGCAGAAATATGAACGCAGCCGTGTAGAAGTGGAAATAAATTGATATGTGGTGCTGAAAAGGTTCACAAGAGTCCACTTTCTTTCAGTTAGTAATCTGCAGGAGAGCGCCTCAGCGGGACGAGTCCGCTGTAATGACTGCAGCCGAAGTGAAAGCAGGAATTAGCCGGCGTTGCCTCCGTCTGATGGGAAGTGACGGCAGGAAGACGGCCTCCAGCTGCTTCACCACAAAGTGGAAAACGCTGTCGTAATATTTATCAGCTCCGTGGCCGGTGGAGCCAGAGTGACTCGGACGGTCGGCGATGAGCAGCTCGATGAGTCACCAGCCTCAGTGTGACACCTCAGCACGATGCCGTTCAGTCCGACACCGAGTGCAAACCACAAAACCAACTGATTTATGGCTTCACGTGCAGGAAACTCAGAACGCTTTATAGAGACGGACGTGTCCATCAGGCAGAGCAGGTTCAGGTGAAAAGGTTTCCTGTCATGAGTGAATCCAGATCTATGCTGCTG
>NW_007579200.1:158756-168216 GCF_000690725.1 Stegastes partitus
GACTTTCTGTTTATATGTGAATAAAAAATGTGACAGAAGCAAATTTTTTAAAAACAAACAAAACACCCAGAAGCTGCTGAGAGTTCGGAGGGTTAACGACGCTAACAAACCCACTGAAGAGAGATAAAGAGCTGCTTATGGGGCTTTAGTATCTCTGCCCGAGCGTTAAATAAATCCGACTCTGCTGTAACGACGTCTGAAGAAGGTGCTTGGTAGAAGAAAAGCCGCCTTCCTCTGCAGAGACGCTCATTAAAGCGAGTTCAGCAGCAGGTGAGTCACCGGTGGGCTCCGGCATCCTTCCCTCTATACTGTCTTTTTATTTCTCCACGCATCTTCTCTCTCTTGTGGCTTCCTTCTCATCTCCCCACAGCTCCGTCACCGCCCTCGTGTTTCCAGCTCCTCTCTTTAATTCGCTGCCCCCTTGTTTCTCGGCTGTGTCCTCCCATACTTGTTTATTTTTTCTGTTGTGCTTCTACTGTACGTTTCCAGGCCCTCCCCCTCCACCAGCAGCTCTCTCTGTTCTGTCCTTTGTGTGACAGAAGAAACCGGAGCTCAGCCGCCAACAAAGGGGTCGCAGGTATTAATATTTCAGTGCTGCTCAGACGCGAAGGTGGTGGAAGCTGCTAATGAGAGAACCTCTGAATCTCCATCGGCGGTTACTTCCCGACAAATCAGATCATCGATATCATTCAGATTCAGTTCCCAACAACTTATTTAGCATCGTTTTGTCTGCAAAACAAAGATTTTTAAACGACGCTGTGAGGGGAGACGCACCCGTTTGCCTCCTTAAGTATCTAAAAGCTTTACTTTGAAATGCAAGAACAAACAAGTTATCAGTTCTAATCTCTCGGTTCGCTGTTCTTCTGTTTCCTTCCAAGATTCAAGATGGAGGAGACGTTACTGCCAACGCGAGGGTCCACACTGTGCAGCCACGATTCAAAGACTTTCACTTGGTTGCATTCCAGATTTCTTTCAGTATTTGTACAGATAGTTAAATAAATTCAGCTATTTTTAAAAATGATTTACGGCGTCAGAGCGGTCACACCAAACAGAACAGAGAGAGTTTAAAATGACTAAATTCAGTTTTAGATCAGGAGCTCGTTTACAGGCAGAAATACGCCAGAACAAAGTGAATAGTTCATATAGAAATGTGAACTGAAATAAATGTAATAAAAAGTGTATTTCAGTGTCATGGTTTGAATTAGAGTTTCTTTACTTGAATAATTAGTTAATTAATTTCATTGTTTTCATTTTATCAGCTCAGCTCAGATCATGTTGGTAAAAAGTTTAATTCTGATATTTGAATTCCTCGACTTAAATAATTTTAATAAAACACTGACATTGAATCTCATCATTTTAATATAAATTCATCAACTTGAATAACAGTTTAAAAAAAAGTTAAACTTGAATGTCATAGTTTTTATTTGAATTCTTCATCTTGAATAATTTTTTGTAGAAGGTTTATATTAAATCTCTCAGCTTGAATCACTGGACTGAATAAAGTTAAATTGAAATCTTGTCATTTGAATTTGAATTTCTGACTCTGAATAATTGTAATACAAGCTTTTTACTCGGTGTCCTCGTTTTAAATTAAATTTCTTCAAATTTGAATCTCATGACTTCATTTTGAATTTCTTATTCTGAATATTTCAAAAAGTAAAATTTGAAAAAAAAAAGTTGATTTTGAATCTATTTGCTTGAATAATTATAAAATAAAAGTTACATTTAAAACTTGTATTTTTAATTTGAATTCCTCAAATTGAATAATTGTGGTAAAAGTTCAGATTCAGTGGCCTCACTTATAGAGAGTAAAATCTGAATCACATTACTTTAATTGTAACAGTTCATCTTGGTTCCCAGCTAGTTTCGGTTTTAATCAAGTACAAGCGATGAGCGTGTGCGGACCGGAGCGATACCAGGACTTGATTAGATCCCGAAGTGTCGGCAGTCGATGAGAAGCGGAGGACAGGAGGAGCACAGAGGCTCCGTGAAAGACACTCGTGGGAAATTAAGCTGCTGTCGAGGTTCGTGGACGGACGTGGCGAGCGTGGGCGGCCTGACGGGAGGTCGCAGCGCCGGCCGCGACCCTTCAGACTCAGCAAACTGAAAGCTCTTCCACGACACACGATGTACACAAGCAACGCAACCAGGAACACACAAAGACTCGCAGCAGGAAGATGTTCTCATTAATAAACTACAGCTCACGCACCAATGAGCCGAGGCGCGTGTCTGGGAATGTAAAATCGCATACGTTGTTTTCTGTGTGTTCATCCACGTGAGCGTTAAAAGTTTAAACGGCCTCCTGCATCTCCTGCAGCCTAATCAACCAATCAGGAGGAAGCAGCCCACGACTCTCCTAACGAGGCAATTAAATTAGTGCCGCTGGAAGGAATCGACCTCGAGGCGCCGGCGCTCCTCTTCCTCCTACTCCAGCCTCTCCTCGCTCCCTTTAATTGTTTGTCCTGCTGCCTGCAGCGTCTTTCCTTCAACCCTTCATGCTCCTTTATGCACCACATGCTCCCTCTTTCCCACTTCTTCTGCCCTCGCTGCGTTTTCAGTCGAGTTTTACGTTTCGAGTCCAACCCGCCGTTTGGAAATAACAGAAAACAGACTTGAAGGCTAAACAAAAAGTGCTCTGGGTGGTTAGAAGACGAGATGCTGATCGGAGTCAGTGGAGATCAAAATAAAGCCGAAATGGGCGTGAAGATTATTTACATATGTCAGAACTCTGAAGCTGATGTTTCTCTACTTCTGCTCGATGAAACATGAACAAACACGGAGCGTGTTCGCTTCATCGGGTTTGCATGAGTCTGGTTCAGCTTCACTAACCAGGAGTAGCTTAATGATTATCCCACTTGTACGCTCATAAAATGGTAAATATAATCAGCTTTTAATAATTTATTTCATATTTCCTCAATTATTTCTGCGTCGTGTTACGAAAATGCAGCTGAACGTCGCTTTAAACACGACAGATGTGACTCTAAAAGCTCCGGTAAAAGACGACCAGACTTCTGTTTGTGGTTCTTGAAGATGTTTCACCTTCATCACAGAGACTTTCTCTGTTCCCTGAAGAACTCTCCTAGAACTGGAGAAGCTCTTGGATGAAGATGAAACAATTTTCGAGAACCAAACAGAGAGAAGCTCCGTTGTTTTTAACTCAGACTCTGAGGATTACTACGACCTGGACGACTGAGAATTTACACAGAGAGCAGACGTGAATTCAATAAAAATGTTTGTCTGTCACCTCGAGGTGCTGCACACGTGAGATGAAACCCAACAAACACAAAGTTTTCTTTCCTTTGAGCACTTTTTGACACTTTTTCTGACCACAGGCAGCATGTAGTCAGAAAATCCAGAGCTTGTACCTCAAAAAAAGCCAGAAGCTGTCCTTGATTTGAACATCTCCGGTGCTGCTCTGCTCCCAGTGCTCCTGCAAAGCTGGCAATACTCCCTGGAAGGCTGGTTACGAACTGAGAGAGGAATCTATTAAAAGTATGACAAAATGCACACACAAACTTCCAGAACTTAGGAGGTGCAGTCAGTAGTTTTAGTAGGACAGTGTTTAGAGGGCATCATGTTCTGCTCCCAGGGCTCCTGCAACCCCTCTGAAGTTCTCTAGAAGTATCGCTATGTGTCAAATACCACCTGTGATGAACTGAATCTCCTGAACTGTGTCAAAGCAGCGTCTCTTCAACCTGAATTTAATTTTGGGGAAGAGGAAGAAGTCACAGGGAGGCAAATCTGGCGAGTGGAGAACGACGATTGTGCTGCAATCACCGCGCTGCACCTGGAGCAGTCACATGGAATTACACCACAATCCAGGTGGTTTGCTCCAAATGTGGACACCTCAGGACGTTACAGCAGAACTCTACGCTGACAGCTCGACTCTGGAGGACGAATTCATGACGCACAACAATATAGATGTTCAAGAAAACGAGCAGATGGACTGTGCTGTAAACCTGCTGTTTCTCCTCTTAGTGGTAGCTGCAGACCCTCCGCTGATCGCCGTGACGATCCTCTACATAAAGGCTGGATCATCTGGATGTGATGTTGAACTCCATGAAGAAACCACTGTTACACCTGTCATTGGTCACAGAAACATCTACAGCACACGTCCAGATGTTCACAGACATCATTCAGCATCCTGCACATGTTGCACACGCATGACCGCGACCGTTCTCATGCAGCACAAACACTGAACCTGTTCTTGTTAGTTCAGCCTCTGCATCGTAAACAGGACGTTAGCTCCAGCACGCCGCTGGTCAGGAAGTTCTCCTCGGCTTCGGTTTCAACCGTGTGTGAGATGCATAGACAGCAGACGGATGACAAATGAAAGGAATGTCGTCAGAGGAGCTTCAAGGCTTCCTGCCACCGTTTGTAGAATTCACTGGAACCCTGCTGCAGAGATGAAACCCGGCTGTTCAAAAAGCCGCTGCCTGACGACGTCGGTGTGGCTCCCATGAGCTGATCTGTTGGTCCGATGAGTCACGGGCTTTTTATTACAGATGCACAATGCTGGGTTTTCGACTCTATCTGCCGTGTGCCCACATTTCCCCGACTCATTTTTCAGTCGCTCGCCAATTTTGATGCACATATTTTTCCCACCTAATGGCCCAGAACACGACGTTTCTCCTGCGGTGCAATTAAACCATAACTAGTTCAACCTGGAGGATTCTCATTAAAGCGTCTTCCTGCCTCCAACTTTCACCTCAGCGAGGAAGCAGCTCGAGAAGGGATTTTTAGGAAACGCTCTCTCTCTCATTTGACTTTCAAAACAAACACGTAAACGGTGGATATAAGAACAGACGCTCTGTGGACGGCTGCAGGGAGTTTAGCTAATCTGCTAAATGATGCTCATGAGCCGTTTCTGTGCTCGTTTTCCTGAATCTCTTCGACGGAGGTGAAGAGTGCAAAGTTAGTGTGACACATAGAGCCACAACATACTCATTAAAAGGAAATATTACAGCAGGTAGAAATAAACCAGAGCTCCGTTTTAACATTTCATTACGCCTGCTGTCGTCCTATTGGTCCGCTGGCAGCCGCAGACGAGGGAACGAACAAACACCAGCCAATTATGTGGTCAAATATTCAGCGTTTTTACGGTTATTGGTGTCATTTTATGTTGCTGTTGTTGTTTAACTGATTCAATTAAACATGAAAAAAAACTCTTTTTGTTAAATAGGTTTTAAGACAAAACTAGAAATATGTTCCGTGACAGAATTAAATACGTTGGAAAATGTAAACAGTGTGAAAATGACGGTAAACATCTGAAATATCAGATATGCACACAGCAAAACAGTATACTGTCACAATCATACACTTCACCTGTTTTTTTGGGGGTTAATATGTAAATTATTATTATTTTCTGTGAGTTTTCTACCTATTATGTGCGACTTAACTGTAAAATAACAGTGAATTCATCAGAAAACACCAGCTAGAAGCATTTTCAGCTCATGCTTTACAGTCCTTCCCGACACACATCCACCTGTGTTCTGGTTTTTTCACTTCACAACACATCAAACTGCTGCGTTTATTCTCTCCAGCATCTAAGAAACAGCTGATCTGAATCATAGCGACTGCGCTCCCCGGTGTTCATCAGCAGCCATTCAATCATCTGCTGGAACGAAAATACCCACTAGTGATCAGAGGAGAGTGGCGGGACTCCTCCACCTGACAGGTGGGTGAATACGTGTCTGAGAAGAACATCTCAGCAGCATCACGAGCAAACAGGCCGTCGTGTGCTGCAGCAGATGGACGGCGGCAGAAGAACAAGCTCAGAATAAGACGACGACCGTCAAGCCGACTGACGAGTCCGGGGTTCTGTGGCTCGCACGCTGACAAACTGGCAGAAAGGAGGACTTCTGTGAGGGTTCTGCTGGAGCTCTGATGTACTTGGAGCACTTTGAAAGAGGTTAAAGGATGAGACAGCTTCAGCTGTTGGAAAGAGAGCGATCCAGTGTTTGGACTGAAATGAAACCACCAAACAAATTAGTCTCCCTCTGAGCGAGCAGGAAAGCGTTTGTTGTTTCATGTGAGCTCAAACTCCAACATCTCCTCTTGTCTCCAAGCATCCAGATCAGAGCTCCAGATCCGCGACGCTCCGTCATGTATAATTAAGCGGGACTCAGTGGGACCATTAGCGTCTGCGTCGCTCGTTTCGTAGCTTAAAGAGCAATTGAAGGTTGAATTTTCCACTAAATGGTCGCTGCTCGGAGACGGCTGTTTGAAAAGCTAATGAATGATTTTATGAGCTTCACGAGACATTAAAAGGCAGAAAAGGAAAAGTGACGTCATGTGACACATAACAGCAGCGAGTCTGATGGATTTTACATTTGCATTTTACAATTTGTCTTCACGGTGGATTATTGTGTTTGTGCAGCTTGTCAGCGCCACAAATCCATAATTTTCCAACTACAAAGCCGCCTTTCAGCCCCAGTGTGTTTCTAAACAGTGAATGACGTGGAAGACGGGAGGATTACGATCGAGTTCGAGCTGTTGTCCTGCAGCTTGAACTTCTGTGCATCCCAGTAGAACCTTTCTTCAGCTAAATAAATGAACAACACCTTATCTTTTTCAGATAAATGAGCACCTGCTCTGGATCAGGTTCCTGCGAGCGACCCTGATAAACCGCTCGGCGTTGAATATTCAAACAAGCGCCGCTGTTCTGTCCTCATCCAGCAGCAGTCTTCTCCAGGTTAAGATGCAGATCCAGCTTTATCGTAGCTGCACATCACGAGTACAAGACAACGAAACACAGAGCCACCAGCAGCCACAACATGAGAGTAAGTAGGATTTAATTTGATTTGATTTCCATGATGTCAGTGAGGTGAAGAGCCTACAGACGTTCAAAACAGAGGAAGTTCCCAATGGATTTCCTTCAAGCAAACACTTGTCGACAGTGGAAGGTACCAAATAAACCTCCCGTTTAGCCAGAAGGATTTTTAAAAAACCTTCAGACAGAACCAGGCTCAGGGAAGGGGGCCGTCTGCCTCCACCGGTTGGGCTTAAGTTGCTCATAAAACTGGATTTATGTCCATTAACGACTATTTGAGGGGTTCAGTGCCTCCATGGGCCAAACTACAACGAATCCAAAGTGGACCTTCATGGTTTTTTGTAAGTGTTTACGGTCGACTAGTTGGTGGCAAAGCGGTCCAACCAACAGCCCACCAGTCCCGTCACCATGCCACGCTGAAGTTTGGTCCATGATGGCTGCAAAGTGTTTGCGATTCAAGATGGCGGACGGCGCCACCTCAAGCCCCGTGAAAACTCAACTGGTCGGTATGGTGAGGTAAAATAAAACCTTAATGAACCACCACCAGGCGTCTATTTCTACCCTCAGAAGTATCTCCAGTCCCTCATGATGTAAACTCTCCAGCACTGTTCAACAAGACGAACCTGGAATCAGTTCGTTTCTCAAGAAGGACAAAATGTGGTTCGGTCCACTTTGGCGCTCAGCAGAAGGAAAATTAAAACGTACAGAGCAGCTGTTTCTATCTCTGGACAGTGTTGGAACATCTCTGGATGCATTCAGTGACTCCTCCAACAACCAGGAGTTTGTTTTTTTTGTTTTTTTTAGCAGTGTTAAATGTGGTTGGACCCGTGGAGAGCCGCCTGCTGACGACTGGCGCCAGAGATTCAGCCTAAAACAACCCAAACGCTGTGAGTCCTCTTTTAAGTTTGCAAACTTGTAGATTGCTGATCTCTCCCCGACCTGCTAGATGATCCAGATGTGACAGATCCTCGTGCTTCACATGCAGCTGTTATTAATAGTCGACCGTTGTGTTATAACCTCATGTGTGAGAACAAACTTTCCGTCTCTGAGGCGTAACGCGCCGATACCTGCTGCTTTCACACCGCTAATTAATTTCTCACCGGGGGCTGTTATTTCTGCTCCTCCTCGTCTGGTTCTGGTCTCTTTAACACCCAACAGACTCACAATTATGAAGCTCTAATCCCTCAAATGTGTAAAAACTTCTGTTAGGATTCACATTTCTTCTTGGCTGCTCTCGATTTTGTGATATTCTGAGCAGGTTTATTCCACTGTGGTGGGTATGAAACTATTCTGAACAGACACTTTAATGCACTCAAGTCCCCAACGTACAACCTGCAAGTTTAAAATTATGTCAAGAGCTGCATAATTTTGCATTTAGAAAAGAGAAAACTGCAAAGCAACAGATCTCATCACCTTCTTTTGACCCAGAGTTGACATTTAAGAGGCGATCGAACTCCGTCCTCGAGCAAACAGACGTTTGTTTTTTTTTAGACCAGAGGGAAAGTAGATCTAATGTGATTACAGAGCGACCATAATGAGTCTGCTCCGCGTGCAAATATAAATAATTGAGGTGATTTTTCACGGCTGCAGAACCAAAGCCACTGACAGAGGAAAGGAGGAGGAATTAAAGGAAGAGACCGGACCGAGCTGGTCTCGGTTTATCAGATGTGTCCAGCTGTCGGCTGTAATTGCTTCACTTGGGACAATAACTGAGTCACACACACACGTCATAAAAACAGAGATGTTTAAATCACAATTAGCTGTTTTAAATTTGTCTCACAAACAGCCACAGCCTGTCCTGAATCCTGCATAGTCACTAGACTAGTAGATTTTTAGCATCATCAGTTATCTGCAGGAAAACTGACAAGAACAACCAAAGAATAGTCATTTAAAGAGTTCACAGTGAGAGCTACAGTCCAGACAAACAGCAGAAACACAAAGCGTGTGAGCGACAAAGAGCAAAAGAAAAATAACAGGAAATTCATGCACAAAGCGACACGAGAAAAGAAAACGGTGTTGAAGAAACAACCTTGACACGAAGTCAGGAAGTGGATCCCTGTGAGTTCTGCACATCTATTCATGAAGCCAAGAAGAAAAGACGTTAATGCTTTGAGGTAAATGAACCCATAATGACGTCGGCTACGAGGAACAGCACATTTCTACGGCGAGGTTCAGTCTGAGCTTTATTATCTGCAACCTGAAGCTCAGTTCTGGCTGCATTTTAGGAATTTTCTATCATTTCAGACCCGACTATTTCCACATTTTAAGTCATCAATGTCTCTCCCACAGCCATGAGATGTGGTGAGGACGCAGACAGAACCGCTGCCAGCAGATCAGAATGAATAAAAGACTCCAGCTAATGCCAGCGTTTTTAATTAAAGGCCACTTATCAGCGTGTTTACGTGTGAAAGCGAGAGTACGACAGGTTTTAGTGCAGCCTGAGCATGAAACACCTGGAAACACGGCTTTTCTTTCATCAGTGTTGTATCACTGGATGAACCTGACCTCTTTGTTCTTTGAGCTAAAATACAGACACACACAGCTTCTGCAGAGATCAGGGTTCAGCTCCACCATCTGCTCCTCTCTGAGCAGATACACGAGGGCGAAGGCGACTTTAACGTAAGACGTAGAAACGACAACATCCTGCTGCTGCTGTGAATAAGAGCCGCTCATCTGAAACATAGTCTT
>NW_007579200.1:169465-188159 GCF_000690725.1 Stegastes partitus
AAGGCTGTAAACATGTAAATATCTATGGTATGAGGAGCTTCTTTTTCCACTGTTGGTAAGAGCTGAGGACACATTTTATCAATGAGGTTTGTTGGGACTGTAACTGTGTTATCAGCACAGAAGACACATTCTCTCTAGTCATGGTTGTGCTGTTTCTGTGGAGCTGCAGGACTTTTACAGTGAAACATGATCCCACAGAGAATAAAAATGTGACAGGAGCAAAAAAAAAAACGGCAGAAACTTCACCGAGTTCAGAAAACCTTCCCGAGTCCTACAGAGCTGCTGTGAACATTCCTGCCTTCATACGGTGTCAAACGCTTGCATAAACGGGTTTATTTCCAACATATCCTGGCCTCCAGCACTCCATTCCTCACCAGCCTCCGTGTCTGGCTTGAGGCTGGTATCTTCAGTGTTTTTTTAGCTGATAAATTATTAAAATGTGTGTGTTCTGATGTGCGTGTCTGCATGCAGAGGAATGTAAATCGTCATGTCACTGCCTGCTAATAAAGTTAAATTTAAAAAGTGCATACAGCCCAGTAGTGTCACACTTTAACTCCCAGCTTTGTGTTTTTATAAACTCCTGTAGGGTCACTGGGGAATCAGCGTGTTAACCTCTGTGCAGGCAAACATGCTTTTCACTCGCCTCCGTCTGCGTCCCGGCTCTCTGCGATGCATGCTGGTATTATAATGCATATTTGATTTGAAGTTACAGAGCTATGAATTATACACAGAGCAGCCTACACAGAGCTTAAAAGCTGCAGCCAGTGTGTGTGTGTGTGTGTGTGTGTGTGTGTTGGGGAGATGAATGAAGAGCGAGCTGACATCTACTCACAGCAGGACCGGCTCTTTGATTCCACCAGCCCAGAGAGCGACGCTAGAAGTCCTGTCGGCTCCAGGTGACCCGCAGCAGGTCGTCCAGCCTCTGAAATCATGTTCAACCAGCGAGACGGACTCAGTTTCCCTCCACGGTCACAGGGTTTTAATCACTTCATGATCAGTGGCATAAACTCCATGAGTGATGCGATTAATCACCATAATTAGGGAAACACAAGTCGTTAAGCTGACAAACGATTAACATTCTCATTTTGCAGTTATGTGCTTGAACAAGTGATATTTAAATCAACAAATGTGAGTTTGAATTACACACAATGCTGAGTTCATGCAGTTCCCATCATTATTAGAAGTTGTCGTAGTACTAGTAATATGTCCAAACAACCCATCACAAATGAGCCGTGCATTTCCAAAAATATTGTTTGGCCTCAACAAAAATTAAAGTTACAACAACTTCTAATAAAACTACAACTTATTAAGTGATTGGTAGAGTAAACCCAGGTGTAGTAGTCAGTTATTCAGAAACAAAACTATTTGTTCCAACTATTATGTCGACATTATTTAAATTAAAACAAATTCAATGTTTGATTGCCATATTTATGAACATGAGTTTTTAAATGAATGATCATCATTAGTTACTGAAGTTTATGTTTTTGTTAAGTAAATAAAATAATGTTAGAATAAAGTTGTTAATAAAATTGTTGTCAATGTTGTTGCCGTTGCCGTCGTTGTTGTTGTTTTTGTCATTATTGTCGCTGTAGTTGTTGTCATCGTTATTATTGTTGTAGTTGTTGTCAGTGTTGTTGCTGTTGTTATTGTTGCTAAGAAAAGAACTAATTAACTAGAACAGGAATGGCAGAAAGCAAAACTAAATTAAAAACCTGAATCGTCTCGTAGCGATTCAACTGAGTCCAGCTGAACAGCTCAGTAACAACCTGCAGTGTCGTATTCTACGTATGTGATTCATTATAAAAGCCTCCTAGACGATTAAACACGATTTATAGCAAATTAAAACCCATTAAAAACTTCCCCTTGTTTGACAAACTGTCTGATCCTCGCCTCAGCTGACGGACGGATTCTGCTGCTGCTTCAGTTAAATAAGAAACTTAGCAAAACATGCTGATGACGACGGAAACGAGCGAAATGTTCTCCCTAAAACTAAACCAGAGACAGAACGACAGACGCTGGTGTTACTAAGAGATGACAGCAGGTTGAAGGAATGAAGTTTGATCTGATAATCTAACATGAGTTGACTTGACTGTGCCCCCTTTAAGATGCAGTCATCATGTTTACATTTATTTTTCTTTTTAATTTGCACTAAAAGCTCATCTGAGGTCGCTGCTAAGTATTTAATCCCAAACACAGAAGCTCTTCAAAGTGTCAGAAACTATAAAACTTTGTGACGACTCCTGAAATAGTGTTTGAGACGTTTTGAACCGCTGTCGTGCTGCAGGATGTGGACGGACGCAGTAATCCTCGTCTAATTCTCCCTCGCTGCTGAAGTCATGTAAAGCCGTCTTCACTGCCCTGATTAGCAGCTGCAGTCCAGCAAGACACTGAAGGCTAAAGACTGACAAGAAAAATGACTCTGAACAAACAGCTGAAGCTGCTGAACCTCATTGTTCTGCTGTGAGGAAGGACAGAAGATCCACAAAGTGAGCAAACATCAAAAACTAAATTCAAGTTAACGTCATGAAACTGGCTTTATGACTTGATTATGCTTCAAGAGTTTAATTCTCCTCTTCTGTCTGACTTTGGGACCATTTTTAATTCTAACAGTCGACTTATTTAGTCGTCGCATCATTTTAGCAAACTGTGGATAAAAGTTATAGCTTCATTTGACAAATCTGTTCAGCCACAGAGGAGTTCTCATGTGTTGTGTGTTTTAATACTTTGTGCACTCGAAAAGCAATTATTTTAGCTAAACTAAAACAAAACAACTAATCTTTTTGAGTTGTGGTGACTTTTGGCAAAATTAAGTTCAACCAACAAACTTCACTGAATCAGGAGAAACAGCTTTTCCTTGACAATCAAAAGTATTTTTAATTAATATTTGGAAGCATAAATACACAATTTGAAGTTGATTAGTCATAAAAATTAAATTGTTCCAACAAAAAATCAACATATTTATTTTAATTTCTATGAAAAAGTTTGTCTGAGATTAACTCATCTGAAAAGCAAACGAGAGTTAAAAGTCTGATTTATTAAAACGTTGTCGACATGATGTCTGAATTTGTTCTGACGTTAGTTATGACAGAGGGCGTTAAAATGTCTGTTGTGTCTGTTCATGGTTTCGCCTCCATTTCACATCAGTTTGCTCACCTCTAAAACCTCTCAAACTGATAAAATGACCTGCAAACGTTAACAAAAACCCAAATACAGCAGAAAGAAACACAGAAACATCAGCTCCTATCACTCATCTGTGACGTATTCACACCGTCAGAGCTGAAACATGCACACAGGTTATTTAAAGACGTCTTATCTGGTGGCTTCGTGTTGCTAAATAGTTTGAGAATTGAATCAGTCAGTTGACATATAACAGACCAGAACCGTGTTTATGATCCATCATCTGACGTCAGCGTCGGTCCAAATGTTTTCACCAGGTTGTGGAGCCGACATCTGAGCCAATCAAATGAGAGGTTAGAGTTTCCCCATCGTGTGAAATCTGGCCAGCATGCAATGTCATCAAACAAGCTGCTGTTTTCCTAAATGCCACGTGAACATTATTGCAGCGAGACTCATTAATCTGATAAATAACAATGGTCTAAGGAGTGACCTTTTCTCTGTGGGGTCTGAGGAGCCTCATCATCCAGGTCATCTGTAGCAAGCAACAAAAAAACACACAAGATGACACCAGTTCAACGCAAATGCTCCAAAATCTGAGTATGTTTTTAAAAACTGCTCTTCCTGCTCATGCTTTATGCCTCCAGGAAGTCTGAAATCAGTCCATAAATATGAGTTTATTCAAATAATTGTAATGTTGTAGAGCAGTAATCATGGTGACGTAGAATTAGCTGTGTGGAGCAATAACACGTATAAGCTTTTTGTACGTATATGATGTGAGCTCAAGCTGCTTTTTAGCCATTTTATCTAAAACAAAGTCATAAATCACATTTTAAAACTAAAAAACTTTCTCTCAGAGGGGCTCTTTTAAAGATTCAACCTTCCCAAATAATTCATTACTACAGATAACTGAGTCATTTCTAATTCTAAGCAACAAGCTTAAAAGAGAACCACTTGATCTTAAACATTATCTTTAACCTCTTTACATTTTAATCTTGTTTTTCTTCTCTCCTCCTCATGTTCATCACATCGGTCTCTGGATCTTATTCCTGCACATTTTACCTTTTAAAAACATTTCAACACTCAGATTTCCAGACTTCTCGGTAGATTTCTCTACACTCGAGTGAAAAGGTTTATTATGCAAATAAAATGGTTCAAATCCAGCTGTTAACATGTGTGTGTGCAGAACGACTACCAGAGAACATCAGCATGCTGCCGCTCATACAAACCAGCTTACACCAAATCCAGCTTTTCAGTCAACAACATCTCTGCCCGTTATTGTTCCTCCTCCTATTTTAGTCTCTTTTATAAATAAGAACCAAAAATTAATTGGAAAAAAAAAAACAGCATTTGTATGGCGTCTGTGCTATCTGTTTATTCGGTGTCCATGGAAACGACAATGAATGCAGAGATGAATGTTTTCCTTCTGCGGAGGAGACGTGATTTTCTGAGAACTGAATTATTGCAGAGCTCCAGTAATACCGCTGCTGAATCAGTACTCCTGGATAGAAGTACGCCGCGAAGACAAAAGAACGCTCCAAGCAGCTCTGCGAGAAGGTTAAAAGGTTCAAAAGCGTAAGTCGGTGGATGGTTCAAGAAACATGTCCAAGTCACTGAATACGTCTTTGGAGTCCAGTTAAATCCAGCATTAAGAAACAGACGGAAACCGACGAGAGCAGGTCGTCTGTGTAAGAAACAAAGTAGTGAGGGTATGACTCCTCTGAAGGAGTTACTAGAAGGAGACTAGTGAAGGAGGCCACCGAGACCCCTAAGACTCGATCTGAAGGAGCTACAAGAAGGAGACTAGTGAAGGAGGCCACCAAGACTCTCATGACTCCTCTGAAGGAGGTACAAGCTTCAACTTCTAAGGTGGGAGAGATTTTGCGTACAACAACTGTTTCCTGCTCAGTTGAAGAAAAAAACATAGAATAGAGTCTAAATCTAGACTAGAGTTCACTAGAAGACATGTCAGAGACTTTGGTTCTTTGGTCTGATGAGACTAAAATTGAGCTTTTTGGCCTCAGACTATATTGTGTTTTTGCAGACACCAACCACTACACACCATCCCCATCATGAAGCACGGTGGTGGCAGCATCATGACGTGAAGCACTTTGGTGGCAGCATCATGACGTGGGGATCTTCTCAGCAGCAGCCTGGAAGGCTTGTGAAGGTAGAGGTCTAAAGTGTAGAGACATCCTGGAGGACAACCTGATGCAGTCTGCAGCAGAACTGAGACTTGAAGAAGACTTGCTTTCCATCCAGACAACGAGCCGAAGCAAACAGCCAAAGCTTGACATTACTTCATAGAAATCATTTTGAGCATCATTCACCATTAACAAGCAATAAAAGGAGAAAACTTATAAAGAAGGTCAACAGACTGATTATATTCACTGTATGACTCATGCTGGGCTTCCTGCTGATGTGATCAATGTATTTTTAGACATTCAGAGTCCTATATTTCAGAGAACACCATAGGAATCATAAATATTTTCCTTTTTTCTCCCCACACTGCACAGGAATCCTGCATATTCACCACATGTTGCAGGCCTTTCCTCCCCACAGATTCACTTTCAAAGAACATCTTTCTTCTCCTTCACCCACTCTGGATTCCTCTTCCTCCCTGAATTTCGTCGTCCTTCCTTCTCCCGTCCTGAAAACCCCTCTGAAGCTATCGCTGCTCTGTAAATCCTCTCCCAAATTAGTAATAAATGAAACGGAGGATTAGCGACGCCGTGATCCTCGCTTTAATCCTCCATTTATTCTTAAAGGGATACCTTCATTAAGGGGATACTTGCAAATCTTTTCCATTCTGGGGAGAAACTAAACGCACAAAAGCAATTTGAAAAGAAAACAAAGCACGACAGCGACTTTGTCAGCGCGTGTTTGTGTTGATTGGCTTGAATCCAGAGCTCCTCTCTTGCTGGACGGATAAACGATGAATAACGTTTTCTGTGTCACGTTTCATACGTTTGTCCAAACAGCAGAAGGAAGGCGACTGCTTGGAAACCCGCCCGGTTTGGGCCGATCTGAAGATAAATCGGGATAAAAGAGGGAGAACAAGCGCCGTGACACAAACGTGTACTCACAGAAACCCTGCGTTGGGTTCATTAGAGTAAAGTGCAGCTGTGTGAAAACCGGTTCTGTTTGTCGGTCTCATCGGGAAACGTTTGCCCGGAGATGTTTTCCAAAAGTGGGATTCAACTCTGGTGTGATTAAGAAAATGGTTTGAGTGGCGTCACCGATATGAACGTCCTAATAAGGTCAAGCAGACGCGTACTCACGTCTATTTATGGTTCCTGTGTGGGTTCCAGATCCGTGCAACAGGAGGTTTCCACCACACAAGCTGGAGACAGATCCATGTGTCTGGCACCACTTTGGTTTGTTTGGTTTTTTGTCTTTTTTAAGCTTTTGGCACTTTGAGGGCAGGAATCTGGGCTCGTGGGTAAAACAAGCAAAACTATGTGGTTTGTTGCTCCAGTGTGGCTTTTATTTAGGCTCATGATGGCTTTTCTTTTTCTGTTGTTAGCCGTGCTAGCAGTGAGAGGAAACCTGTTGCTGAGTCCAACACTGATTACTGTTGTTATGCTAAAAATATTCAGGACTTTCTTCAGAGTCAGAAGTTTCCATCCATCTCCTCAGTATCTGGCAGCGTTGCCTTTAAACTCTATGACTTTGGGTCAAACGTTCTGGGTTTCCTTCCACAAGCTTCTCACAACAGTCTGATGAGTTCTGGCCCATTCCTCCTGACAGAACTGGTGGAACTGGGTCAGGTTTGTTGGTCTCCTTGCTCCACTGATGTTCTCCAGGATGGAGATCAGGGCTTTGTGATGGCCACTCCACAACACTGACTCTGTTGTCCTGAAGCCTCTCTGTAGCTAATCTTAATGTCAGACGGTGAGAAACGAGAAGGTTTTGTCTCTTTTTACACACTTGATGTAAACTTCTGAACAGTTATCTGAACATCTGGTAGCTCCTGCGAACACTTCAGACTTTCAGCGCCTGACCTCGACTTATCAGATCTGGAGGGACCACACAGGTGTCCAGTAAGACTTCCCGACCTCCCTCTTTGGAGGCACCTCACCCCGACCAGTCACGGTAGACGTCCACCGTCCCTGAGCCTGGTTCTGCTGGAGGTTTAATCGTCCCTTAAAAAGCAGCTTTTCCCCAAACAAAGAGCTGCTCAGAGGGAACTGATGCAGGTTTTTCCTACAATATAATACTATAAAGGTCTTGTCCTCCCCTGACTTGTGACTTGCAGCTGACCTGATTAGAAGCAGGTCTACATGTTGAGGAGGTGGCTCGTTTCATCCCTGCTGCGACCGGTGAAACCTCTCGTTATCGCTGCCTTCTTCCACTCCTAGCATGTTAGCATAGTGATCTTAGCATTCTGCTCAAAGCACCACAGACGGGTCCATCACCTTAATCTGGCTAAAACCCTCGACCACTGTAGCAGCAGCTTGAAATCACAGCTTCTGCAACGCTACACAGGATGTCTGGGTTTCAAAACGAGGCCAGAAGTTGAGCGGGTGAGGGATGAAAGGACATTTAAAATTTAAAAAAAGAGAGAGAGAGTCTGGATAAGGGGATAGAAGGGGAAGAGTGGAAGTGAGACAGGCGAGAGCTGATCCCATTTTCCATCTTCCTCTTTATCTCTGTTCGTTGTAACCTCCTCAGCTCAGCCGACAAACTCTCCCACGTGTCGCCCCTCTCCTCACCCACTCCTCCCTTTTGTCTGATGCTGAATGACCCCACTCAGCACAAGAGCATCATCAGGGGGATGAGATAACCTTTTTAGTCCACGCTTTTAATCCGTCTGCCGCGCTCGTCCTCGCCTCGTATGCCTCCCTCTTCTCTGCCTGCATCTGCCTCCATGAGCCGCAGATTTCTGAGCAACAGTCAGAAGAGGATTCAATTACGAGGCCACCTTTTCACACCTCTGCTCGCTCCCTCTCTGGGGTAAATTAACGAATATTACGTTAAAAAAAAAAACTCTAAGTGAAAGCTGTTTTCTTGGCTCCCTCCCTCCCTCTGCTCGCTGCAGGTGTCTCGGCAAAGTGCTTATGTTAGAAAAACGTTTGAGTTACGGCGATGCTTTTTGCAGCTAATCGTCTGCTCGTCCCCGGGCAGCAGTACAGGACTGATTAAACGTTTGATCCCGCCAGGCTGCGATGTTCCAGCAAACTAAACCGCTAAATGGACAAAAACAAGCCGACGACCACGAGGGGGGCAGAAATGTAAGAATCTGGTGTGAGTGGTGTCAGAGGATCGTTTACGCTACGTTATCACATTTGGCTTTCACAGGTTATTCATCAGAACAAAGCAGCAGCTTCTGAGGCTGGAAACTCCAGAAGCTGCAGTTCCTCAAATGTCCACTGGAGGCTGAACCCAAAAGTGAGCCAATCCCCATAGACCTACATGTTAACATGTCAAACTTTACAGCAGAAATAAACACGTTTACAGGCTGATGTGAAAAACGTTTTGGTCTCTACAGCAGATTCAACCATCTGGGCCAACTGTCCAGTGGAAGAATTTTTAACATTTAACTTGCATTAGGCCTTAAAGGTAAGTGGCAGGTGTGACTATAAAATGACACTTTTCGGTGTTTAAATCTACTAAAAATATATCCTTACTTTACAGATTTTTCCCGGTTCAGTTAAATCACACACAGCAAAACCACAGAAAGAAAAAATAAAACATTTATATGGCAACTGTAAAAAATGTGTTCTTTTTACAGCATGTGACATTAAAATCACACCTTTTTGTGTCTAAATCTACTAAATCATAGCCTTATTTTTTATTTTTTTTCACTTTTTCTTTCTACAGTTTTTAAACATTACAGCATTTTTAATATACTTTTCTTGGACAAGAACAAGAAACTACAACAGGAAGGGACGAGAAAAATGGCATCCTGTACATTAAAGCAACAAACAGATCAGCTGTGAGGCTAAACGCTCTAAAACAAAGCCGGCTGAACCTTTTAATACATCATAATAATCATTATCTTTATTTGTAAAATCACAGAGAAGTCAAGCAGCAGCAGAACGGTGATATTCCTCATGCAGCACGAGTCCACGCTGATCCTTTTAGGACTCATATTTCATCCATAACTCTGCCGAGGAAAACATTTCCAGCTGAAATATTATTACTGTTTATCTGTGGCACGGCTGTAATTAATCACCGGGATTACAGGAGGCGAGCTGAGGATTAGAGGATGAAACCTGCGTTATGAAATTTTTAACTTCATCTCTGCTGCTGTGCTGAAATGCCTCCAGTTACAGGCGATGAGGACCCTCGATACCGCAATTCATGTTTTGTAAATGTAATAATAATAAAAAAGAAAAGAAAAGGATGCTGCCGGCTGCTCTTATGCAACCACGCAGCCGGTCCTGATGCTAAACCGTCGCCATGGCAACGGGAGTCAGCTGCCACGGAGCCGAGCATCCCTCTCTCTCTCTCTCTCTCTCTCTCTGTCCGTTTTATTACTCTCCCTCCTCACCTTTGGTTCTCTCCTCGCCTCCGACTCAATCTAGATGCCGAAATAAAGTACGAAACAAGTTCTGGTTCTCACCCGTCCTCCCCCATCTCCCATCCCCTCCTCCTCCCTCCCCCCCTCCCGGTCTCTTTCATCATCCACCCACCCACCGACCGACTCGCTGTACATTTCCTGAAACCTCACCCCATCTCCTCCCTGTCAGTCTCTGAACAACATTAACAGATTAATTATTTCTAACATTGCCCCCCCACCCTCCGTCAGTTTCTCCCTGACTGACAAAAGCGATAAATTTAATTAACAGGAGATAAAACGCCAAATATTTCTCCTGCATTCTCTTCACTTTCTCCCTCAGTCCGTCTCACACTTCCACCCACCATCCCCTTCTTGGGTTTTCTTTTTTTTTGTCTTCTCTGCAGCAGCTCTAATCTCTCCCAACACACTTCCTCGATCAATCATGCACAGATTAATGTATAAGGAATGAATTTCCCCCCACTTTTCTCCTCCTATTGTGCTTTTTTCTGTCAATCCGGCGTCTGGCTGTAACCGCAGGCTGAGCGGCATTAAATTTAATTCATCCCGCAGTCGTTCATTCTGCTGGTTTGTGTGCAACGTGGAGAAGAATAGACCTTCTTTATGTTCCACAGAAAGCTTCACAATTCAGCAGAGTCCAGCAAACGTAAAGTCCCTGGTGGACGTACAGACTGATGTGAGCCAACAGCAGCAGCTCCAGTCAACGTTCAGACCTTCAGAAGACGGTTTCATACCTCCAGGACGTTTTAGATATTCACGATTAAGGTATTCACATGACTGTAGCGTTAATTCTAGTCCCAGAAATTTGTTCTGAGCTGTTTAACAGATCAGAATTAAAACATCTGATAACTGTGATGTCATTCTGATCGGTCAGTTAGGATCGCTGCAGGTCAGTTCAGTCGGTTTATTTTACTCATAAAATCACAGAAACAAGTCGTTGTTTACATGTGTACACAGCTTTTCTTTCTTTTATAGTATTTATCTGTGAAGTTACTGGTTTATTTTTTGACATTTAAATCTGCAAAAAGTATCATTATTTTACAGATATTTGCTATAATTTGAAATACAATTCATGAATTCAAGATTGAAAAGTGAAAAATACATTTTATTTTGCCATTGTTTAATGTAATAGTTTTACACTGGTTTATGTAAATTAACACGTTGTCAGTTTGTGTTGTCAGAAAGTCAGCTTTAATTTTACTTTACTTTATTCTACCTCAGTAAAGACACTGAGGTCTTAGCGGGTGGTGATGTTCTGGCCTGCATTAGAAAACTGCAACGAATAATCGATCAGTCAGCAGCTTTACTGATAATAGAGCTGCTTTGTAGGAAAAAACAGATTTTTAATTTTACACAAGTTAAAACATGTCTTAAAATACAAATGGTCTGTGTGGACGTAACTCTTTTTACAAATGGAACGTCATTTTACACATTTTAAATGTAGTTTAACTTTGTCTTCAGCTGAAACAACACAATGCAAAAAATAAAATAAAATAGACTTATTTCTGTAATTTACCAAAGCAGGAAAATCTGTCAAATAACAATTAAAAAAAAAATTACTATTGTTCCATCCTTGATATTTATACATTTTCTTTCAAATCACAGCAAAAAATCTAAAATAATTATAGTTTTTTGTTGGTTTAAGTAAAATTCTGTAACTTGTAAATTTTGCAAAAGAATAAATTATAATTTGCAAAAATACAGATTTTCTGGTTATTTACAGTTTGTCCTGTTTGTTTTAAATTTGTTTTATTATCTAGAATTTAACAGAACAGGCAAATTCTGTAATTTATGTATATATAAACACTATTATTTCATCTGAAAATAATGTTAAATTACAGCAAAGACTTAGTTAAATTAAATTCCATCTGTAAAAAAATAAATAAAAACAGAATGAAGCTCTTCCTCACATCCACACAAAGCAGCTGTAATCTGATGTGTGATTTTCTGTAAAAAATATATTTATTGAAAAAAAACTTTAACTTATTGAAACTTTGCAGCCAGAACACATGAAATAAGGCTCATAGGTGTGATTTCAGTTTATTAACATCTCCTGTGGTTCAGCACAGCCTCAGGTGAAGCGTCTGAAGCTCTGAGCGGATTGTTATTTAAAAAATAAGAACTTCTGTTTGTGACTAAAGCATCATTTTAAATCCCCGACGCCGACTCCATGCAGGCAGACAGATGTGTGATGGAGAAAAAGCTCCGTAAGCTGCCGGGTTTTAGAGGAAATGAGTTCCTTAATGCAGAGAAGCAGCTCGAGGCGTGAAGCGGCGCCGAGCCTCGGAGGCGTTCGGACTCGGGGAGCTTCGGCTGCTCGGCAGTCGCAGGTAAATGTCACGCGTCTTACATAACGCTCGACGAATCTCATTAGCAGGAGCCCCGGTAACTATGGCGATGAGCATCACCGGCGACCCCCGCCACGTAAGTTATGCTAAAAAGGCCAAGAGGTTGCCATGACAACTGGAGGGAAAACAAGGCAGGAAGGACGAGGCAGAAAGTTGGTGCTTACATCCAGAGAAACACCTCGAGGCTCAATCACAACAACACCGAGAGGAAAACACGGAGCGCTGCTGCTTCCAGTCTGAGTCCAAGTTCATTTGGTTTTGACCAGGAGGAGATGAGACGCTGCCACAACGTTCCCACAACATCGGCTAACGTTCCCTACAAGTTCCAACAGTTTGAAACAGGTTTGAATCTAAAGCTCAGGAACATTTGAAGACAGTTGATGTTTAATTATTAACATTCGGAGGCGCTTGTCAGGAACAGAGACGGTGTTCCATCATAATGAAAGGAGGAACGTTCTCAGAGCAACACTCAGGAAACGTTTTTCAGACGTTATCAAGGCCTCGGATGATTTCAATGTGGATGTTGTTTTAGGAACATATACGAGAACGTTCTTCTATAAAACATACAACGTTCCATGGTAACAAAAGGAAGAACGTTCTCAAAGCAACGTTCAGAACACGTTTTCCAGATGTTATCAAAGCCTCCGATGACAGAACCTTTTCTAACGTTCCTGTAGCGTGACACACTGTCAGCGTTGTCAGCTTATGAGCACAAACAGCTGAAGAGCAAAGTAACTACAATCATCAGCAGAGGAGAACGTATGGAGAACATCATGAAAACAGACGAGGCCAAAACGAGACACGTAAATTAATTAGAGGAGGATAAGTGGGTTTAGAGGACGGACGGCTGGATGTAAACGGATCAGAACCTGGATAACAGAGCTCAGCTCAGCCAGAAGATCATCATGAATATGAAGCACCTCGATGTGTGATGGTGGTGTTTCTACTGACATCATCAATCAATCATCTTCTGTGACCACTGCAGGATCACAGAAGGTTTTATCTATCCATCCATCCATCCATCTATCCAGTCACATCCATTAGTCACATCAGCAGATATCTGCACTCAGAACAAATCTGCATCTTTACTATGAAACAACAAAGAAACGATTAAAAGTTTCCAGATAAAGTTATAAAGATCATAAATATATAATAAAGCTGTGAGATGATTTCCACAAATTAAAACTGAATTAAAAAACAATTAGAAGCAGCACATGTTCACATTTAGTCCATAATTGTTCCACAGATTGAATTAAGTTCTGCTCATCGTTCACACACATCACATGTTTGTTCAGTCAGAACGTGGAGATCATCTGCTGCTGGTTGGTGTTAAACCTCAGTAACCTCATGCTGTAGTTGTGGCATGTTGTGTTCTCTCCTGATCAACCATTTGTTTTGCATTTTGATTCAGAAAAACGATTAAAATGACGAATCAGTTTAAATCAGAGCAGCTGCTGATTGCTTTTCTACAGAGAACCGTACGGAAAGGCCGAGAAGAACCCAAACATGAGGCTTCTTCTGCTGCCGTCTCGTGATGATAAAAACATATATATGAATCTTTAATGAGCACAAAATGACTCAGTGTTTATTGAGACAACAGCCGCGGGCGCCGTAAACTCCACCGAAGCTGCTAAACAGGGAACTTATTTGCACATTAAAGCAGGAATCTGTACTCTCCCCACAGTGAGCTGTCACCGGCTGTGAGCTGGGGAGTAATTATGAGCGGCTGGAGTTTGAGAAATAAAAGATTTCTAAACAACAACAAAAGAAAGGAGCACATTCATCCTGTTTGTCTTACAGTGAAGTCACAGCGATCTTATCTGCAGCCTTTAAAAACACATTTACAGTGTTTTTGAAATGCAGAGAAACAAAGTCGATGTTTTTACCTGCAGCTGATCAACGTGTGACGACTCACCTGAGCTGAAGGAGCGTCCACAGCGTGTCCACAGCGTGTCCACAGCGTGTCCACAGCGTGTCCACAGCGTGTCCACAGCGTGTCCACAGCGTGTCCTGATCCTCAGCTTGAGGGATCATTATTTAAAGAGGTTTTCATGCATTGAGATAAATGCATATTAGACATTCGTATGGATCCGGCTGCTAGGAACAAGGTTCTCTGTGAGTTTTTGTGTGATTTCCAGACACAAACGCTGACTGACGCCTGCTGATTCAGTCCTTTAACCGTTCAAACAGCCAAACATTTCATCCTGGACACAAAGACAACAGGAACCCAAACCAGGTGTAGGACTGTGGTTGGATAATTGATTGAACAAGGATTTCAAATCTATTGGAGGATAAATCAGAAGGTGGGCGGGGCCAAAATCAGTGTCCACACCCCTAATAGGAAGACACACTACAGAGATAAAAACACCACGACACACATCTGTCAAACAAGCCAGAGGAAATATTGCAAATCAACCGATTTATTTAGAACTAAAATCATCTCTTTGTCCACTCTGACTCTGATGTTTGGTCTCTTTGCACAATTAAAAGCTGTGAATTTGTCTGTTTTAATGGATCCTGCTGCTGCCTGATGCTGCTGTTATTTAATAAACTCAGAGGAAACAGTTCTGAACAGCTGGAAGCGACGACCGAACCTCCAACACCTGTACATTCATTACTGATGTGTCTAATTAATCCAACTTGCTCCAGCAGTCAGGTTGGATTTTTGTGGACATTTCAGTTTGTAATAGATGTGAAATCGTAAAGCAACGTGAACGAGATGTGTGTTTTGTGCTTTGTTTTGTTGCTGAAAAGTGGAGAAGTTCTTCCCCGAATCACTGCACAGAACCTAAAACACATCGGCTGTGTGACCCAGAACTGTTCCTCGGTCCGACCCGGTAGGACTGCAGCCTAGAGGGCCCAACACACAGTGACATTGTCTGTTTAGTCTAAATAAATAATGTGCATTTTTAAACCCACTTTGAAGCTACATGTCACTAAAAACACACAAACATCCAACATAACCCAGATCCAGACGATTGGTTCTGATGAACATCATCCACAGAGAACACAGCACATTTCTTTCTACTTGTAAGACATGTGCAGTTTTTTCTTTTTCTTTTTTTTTATTCCTACCAATTACAAAGCCCGGGTACCATGAGACGCAGACAGAGCCGAGCTGGTTTCATCTCACTGTATAATCAATGAAACACAGGATCCCACAGTACTGACGACACACATACAATCGCACGCCCACGCTTCAAACCACACCAACACGCACACGCTCATCAAAGTGGATGCTGCTCCAGACGAAGGCAGAACATCCGACTCGGGATGCAGGCAACGAAAACACAGCAGCCAAAAAAACAGGAGAATGCTGGAGGCTTACATCAAAGAAAGGTGGCATAAAAACCTGAGAAAACAGCCCAAGTGTTGATATTAACACCGAGACAAGCGCAGCATCCTGATCCTGGGCTGTCAGGCGTCTCATAGAACAGCTTCCAGTCTGTCCCTGTTGACTCGCTCTGTTCTGCAAAAAACTTCATCAGTTTGCAATCAGCCTTGTTTGTTGTTGCTTGTGTACATTTCCTGCAATCTTATATCATCTATGAGCACAAAGGGAGAGGAGCTGGCTGGCAGACGAGCTGTAAAGAAAGCAGCCCTTCATCCGGCTGTGTTGTTTTCACCTCGTGGGTCTGTGTGACTGAAAAACATGATCCTGGAGACACCTGCTGCAGTGGGAGCTTCCACAAAGCCGCTGCTGCAACACACGATGCAAAACTCAACAGAGCTGAAGTCAGGATGATGCGGTTCGACCCCTGAGACAGAGCTGAGCACTCATGTACGAAAAAGTTCCACAACTTCAAATCCACATCTGATTTCAATTCGGCAGGTTGAACAAGTGTCCTGGTGCAGTGATGCTCTGCTCACAGCACTGCTGCAGCNCTGCACTCAGAACAAATCTGCATCTTTACTATGAAACAACAAAGAAACGATTAAAAGTTTCCAGATAAAGTTATAAAGATAATAAATATACAACAAAGCTGTGAGATGATTTCCACAAATTAAAACTGAATTAAAAAACAATTAGAAGCAGCACATGTTCACATTTAGTCCATAATTGTTCCACAGATTGAATTAAGTTCTGCTCATCGTTCACACACATCACATGTTTGTTCAGTCAGAACGTGGAGATCATCTGCTGCTGGTTGGTGTTAAACCTCAGTAACCTCATGCTGTAGTTGTGGCATGTTGTGTTCTCTCCTGATCAACCATTTGTTTTGCATTTTGATTCAGAAAAACAATTAAAATGACGAATCAGTTTAAATCAGAGCAGCTGCTGATTGCTTTTCTACAGAGAACCGTACGGAAAGGCCGAGAAGAACCCAAACATGAGGCTTCTTCTGCTGCCGTCTCGTGATGATAAAAACATATATATGAATCTTTAATGAGCACAAAATGACTCAGTGTTTATTGAGACAACAGCCGCGGGCGCCGTAAACTCCACCGAAGCTGCTAAACAGGGAACTTATTTGCACATTAAAGCAGGAATCTGTACTCTCCCCACAGTGAGCTGTCACCGGCTGTGAGCTGGGGAGTAATTATGAGCGGCTGGAGTTTGAGAAATAAAAGATTTCTAAACAACAACAAAAGAAAGGAGCACATTCATCCTGTTTGTCTTACAGTGAAGTCACAGCGATCTTATCTGCAGCCTTTAAAAACACATTTACAGTGTTTTTGAAATGCAGAGAAACAAAGTCGATGTTTTTACCTGCAGCTGATCAACGTGTGACGACTCACCTGAGCTGAAGGAGCGTCCACAGCGTGTCCACAGCGTGTCCACAGCGTGTCCACAGCGTGTCCACAGCGTGTCCACAGCGTGTCCACAGCGTGTCCTGATCCTCAGCTTGAGGGATCATTATTTAAAGAGGTTTTCATGCATTGAGATAAATGCATATTAGACATTCGTATGGATCCGGCTGCTAGGAACAAGGTTCTCTGTGAGTTTTTGTGTGATTTCCAGACACAAACGCTGACTGACGCCTGCTGATTCAGTCCTTTAACCGTTCAAACAGCCAAACATTTCAGCCTGGACACAAAGACAACAGGAACCCAAACCAGGTGTAGGACTGTGGTTGGATAATTGATTGAACAAGGATTTCAAATCTATTGGAGGATAAATCAGAAGGTGGGCGGGGCCAAAATCAGTGTCCACACCCCTAATAGGAAGACACACTACAGAGATAAAAACACCACGACACACATCTGTCAAACAAGCCAGAGGAAATATTGCAAATCAACCGATTTATTTAGAACTAAAATCATCTCTTTGTCCACTCTGACTCTGATGTTTGGTCTCTTTGCACAATTAAAAGCTGTGAATTTGTCTGTTTTAATGGATCCTGCTGCTGCCTGATGCTGCAGGTATTTAATAAACTCAGAGGAAATAGTTCTAAACAGCTGGAAGCTACGACCGAACCTCCAGCGCCTGTACATTCATTACTGATGTGTCTAATTAATCCAACCTGCTCCAGCAGTCAGGTTGGATTTTTGTGGACGTTTCAGTTTGCAATGGATGTGAAATCGTAAAGCAACGTGAACGAGATGTGTGTTTTGTGCTTTGTTTTGTTGCTGAAAAGTGGAGAAGTTCTTCCCCGAATCACTGCACAGAACCTAAAACACATCGGCTGTGTGACCCAGAACTGTTCCTCGGTCCGACCCGGTAGGACTGCAGCCTAGAGGGCCCAACACACAGTGACATTGTCTGTTTAGTCTAAATAAATAATGTGCATTTTTAAACCCACTTTGAAGCTACATGTCACTAAAAACACACAAACATCCAACATAACCCAGATCCAGACGATTGGTTCTGATGAACATCATCCACAGAGAACACAGCACATTTCTTTCTACTTGTAAGACATGTGCAGTTTTTTCTTTTTCTTTTTTTTTATTCCTACCAATTACAAAGCCCGGGTACCATGAGACGCAGACAGAGCCGAGCTGGTTTCATCTCACTGTATAATCAATGAAACACAGGATCCCACAGTACTGACGACACACATACAATCGCACGCCCACGCTTCAAACCACACCAACACGCACACGCTCATCAAAGTGGATGCTGCTCCAGACGAAGGCAGAACATCCGACTCGGGATGCAGGCAACGAAAACACAGCAGCCAAAAAAACAGGAGAATGCTGGAGGCTTACATCAAAGAAAGGTGGCATAAAAACCTGAGAAAACAGCCCAAGTGTTGATATTAACACCGAGACAAGCGCAGCATCCTGATCCTGGGCTGTCAGGCGTCTCATAGAACAGCTTCCAGTCTGTCCCTGTTGACTCGCTCTGTTCTGCAAAAAACTTCATCAGTTTGCAATCAGCCTTGTTTGTTGTTGCTTGTGTACATTTCCTGCAATCTTATATCATCTATGAGCACAAAGGGAGAGGAGCTGGCTGGCAGACGAGCTGTAAAGAAAGCAGCCCTTCATCCGGCTGTGTTGTTTTCACCTCGTGGGTCTGTGTGACTGAAAAACATGATCCTGGAGACACCTGCTGCAGTGGGAGCTTCCACAAAGCCGCTGCTGCAACACACGATGCAAAACTCAACAGAGCTGAAGTCAGGATGATGCGGTTCGACCCCTGAGACAGAGCTGAGCACTCATGTACGAAAAAGTTCCACAACTTCAAATCCACATCTGATTTCAATTCGGCAGGTTGAACAAGTGTCCTGGTGCAGTGATGCTCTGCTCACAGCACTGCTGCAGC
>NW_007579201.1:0-5324 GCF_000690725.1 Stegastes partitus
AGATATTCATTGTAATGTTGTGTATCCAAACCAGCACTGAGTGAGTAGCAGTGCTGTAACTCTCCCCCTAATGAATCTGAGTCACACATTGTTAACTTGTTGTCAGGTGACGTGTTTTTGACCTGTGGATGTGCCAACAACATGTAAAACATCCAACACTTTGGAACTGCTTTTTATGCCTCAGCTGACGATGTCAAAAAGAAGACATTTGACCCCAAATTAAAGTCTATTACATCATACAGGGCAAGTAATACCTCACAATGTTGTTGTGGGCAGAATTACTCCGAACTTGTTTAAAACTAGGAGAAGTTTTGTGTTTCTGTTACATTTTCTGATGTTCAACCAGAGAGAGAGTGACCGAGGTAAGATTAGTGTTAGATACACTCAGAAAACAAGAGAATACATACACACTGATGCATAGTTGGAGACAAAATGATGATAAAGATCATCAGAGAGGTTTTGGTAACAGCTCTCCAGCTACATTTGGTGTAGTGATGGAGACGGAGGAGAGGAGCAGTGAGATGGCCACCACGGTTGACCCAACAACCAGAGAGTGTTGTGGTTCAGGGTGGGAACACTCCATGAAGGTTGGAGACCATCTGTTGACCTGCTCTCCTGGCCAAAGCTACAACTAGACTGGTCATGACTGGACTAGTTTGGAGTTGGCATCCTTGAGATGCATGTAAATCTGTTGCATGTGTGCAGGAGTTTAATTGGCTCATTGGGTCAGAGCTCCACTTTCTGTATCCATATCGTTCCCTGCCAGAGCTCAGCTCCTTCTACTTCAGTACCACAGCATCGACAAATTACATGCAAACCTTGAAATCTGTTGTTCAGAATATCTGTTTCTACTGCCTCAGTCTGGTTTGTGAACACAGACCTTAATGGACACCAACCTTATATTGTCCTTACCAGATTTTGCCTACCTTGGCTTTAATGATGTCAGTGATTCCGCAAGAGTTGTTGTTGTTTCTATGGGCTTGTGTTTTTCTCTCTCTTTTTAAATCCCTTTGAGACGACCTAATTAGGTTTACTGGGAATAGTTTTTGAGATCATACTTTTTTTTATTTTTAAATACTTACAGAAACCTGTGGTCAGCTGCACTTTTTGTTGAGTAACAAATGCTGGTCCATTTATTTTGTTCTTGCAACAGTGAAGAAAACTGTCACAATTCATTGGTGATCATGAAAACTGAACTGTTTGGATTCATAGAAAAAGAGGTTTAATCATATTAATGAATCATAAATATAAGCAAGAAGTTTGTTTTTAGCCATTATTTGACTTCCTCAAATGATGTGACAAAAGTGAGGCCAGTTCTGACTAATCTTTACACAAACTCCTGAACCCAACTACCATGAAAGACACAATGAGACAGAATCACTGACATGATGACTTCCTTAATCTGATGTTCACTGCAGTAATAGTACACATTCTGCCAAATTCTAAAGAAATTGAGAAAAGAATTGCGATGCCTCCCTCTTCAGAGCGGCGCTGCAGCAGCATCTCCTACATTTTCATAGTTCACTGTGTCACCATCGACGTCAGCAACAACATGAACCTGTGAAATAAAACACAACAAATCATGTTGTGAAGAAGAAGCTTCAGTGTAATGACTTGTATGTTTACAGTTTCTCCACAAAGGCATTGAAAGACATTATATTCATTTAGGAAAAAATAAAATAGTCAACAGATTAAAATAAAGGTCAAGGTACACATTTAAATCCCACCTACTGACCTGAATATACAGTACCCATATAGTGATCTGATATATTTGATTTGGAAAACTTTGGATTGTCTTATACCAGTAGATCCAGGCTTTAAAACTGTAGGTATTTGGACATGAAGTAGTACTTGGTGTGGAATCGTTCTTGGATCAGCCTTTTAAATTATAAATATGTTTTGAGAGAAATCACCCTTTAGAACAAAATCGCCCATTTTGGCAATCATTCATTGTGGTAGGTGGAAGAAAAGGCTCTGAAGGTGCGGCCGTAGAAGAAGCTGCGGCCCTGAGAGTGCAGTCCATAGAGTACTGCCTCCGGCTCTGCAGACACATCCTTCTCGCCTTGAACCCCTTTGAGAGCTCAGATCTGGCTGAGTGAGGAGCAGTCCTGTCTCACCCCGAAGGTTGCATCACAGTCCATCAACAGCGACATCTGCAGTTACCCAGGGTTTTTGATTTCCACGTGCTTTGAAGCTGATTGCCGCCACAGCATACTCCCCAAAGCCCTTCTGATCACACTGAGAGAATGTTGTTTAGACAACATCCAAGCCAGTGTTGATAAATCAGTCAGATAATGCTGAGGATACACCCTTTATCTAGAGTTTAGCTTGTTTTTCTTTGCTAGCCATCTACACTTCTGTAAGGGTATGTAAGCAGGAAACAGCACAATAGATTATTGATCAGGTCGGTCTCAGCCAGGGTGTTGACCCTGTTTTTAAGGATTTTTCACACCTAACAGGTTCTCCAAGCGAAACACAGTTGCCTCATGACATTTTGACCTGTTTGTTTGCCTTACTTTTCATGGGAGCCTGTTGGATTTGTTAGTCTGACGCTGCCCCTTGGAATTGTGGGTAGCCATTCTAGCGTGGCTGTGTTTTGACTGGAATCTCCTTGAGGAAAAGGGAACGTGCGGAGCCCTGAGTGAAGGGGAACCGTCCTGCAGTACCACTTTCAGCCACATGGTGGATGGTGCTGTCTTGAAATAAAGGCTCTCAACGTGCTGCCATAGAAGGAGCTGTAGCCCGAGGAGTGCAGTGTCCTGAGGGTGCAGCCTCCAGGGCCGCAGACACATTCTACAGGAATCCAGGCTTCAGACTACAGCTCCGTTTCACAAAGCAGATTCAACAAACTCGTGAATCTAATCCTGAACGCTGAGTTGATCTACTGTGAGATAGGAAACTGAGTTTCTGGTTCCAGAATACCAGGCTTGAGTTAGTTTAATCAGCTGAGTAGTTTCACCTGGAGAGCCTCCTTAAGGTGGAGCAGAGTGACGAGGAAATGTCCTGCAGTACCACTCAGCCACATCACACAGCCAATGGGCCGATGGCACTGTTTGAACATTTAGGACTTTGGACATTACAATAATTTTCAATCTTAACATATAAAGTAACTAAAGCAGTCAGATAAATGTAGAGTAAGAGATAAAATGGAAATGCTCTGCAGTGAAACACTGTTTAAGTGGCTCAAAATTCTGTCACGTTTCAACTGAACACTGCATTCCTCTCAATACAAGCCTCTCAGTCTGTCACACTGTAAGAGCTTGATGTTGATTGTAAGCTTTGAAATTGGTTTTAACACAATTGTGAAGGTCGTTAAACATCATTGCATTACGCATGGACTAGGTTCTGGTCTGAAAGTGGAGCAGATTGAAGATACACAGCCAAATACTGAGTTTGGTCTCAAAATTTCCAGATGACCTAACAAACAAACAAACAAAAAAAAAACAGCAGTCCAATACTGACAGTAAACAAATTTATTTTGTCATCTGCATTCACAGCTGGAATTCTGGGAATTCAAACACGACGTCTTTGCCTGTGAGCTTCTTGTAGACACCAGAGAAGGTTTCCACCTGAAACAAGAGCAGACAAACAGAATTTAGACTTGGGCTGCAGTTAAACACCTTCATACATTTTTCTTTTGACATAAAACTTTTTTTGTCTATTATACAAATTTCACATTTTTCCATATTCCGTTGAGAACCACAAGAAACCAGCATCTGTGACTCAACATTTGTGCACTGCATGGTTTAGCTCCCCAGTAACGGCCCCAAAGGACTCTGGGAAGATGTAGGAATATGCAGGACGCTCGTCCTCACCAGCCAGAAGCCGGGGACAGAACTTTGTCTCCAACGATGTGGAACGGGACTGTACGTCTTGGCTCAGAGCTACGCTCCCATACGCCACCAGGACAGAGCCAGGAGAGCAACTCGCTGGATGTCCACGTCGGACAAAAACTAACAGAATCCACATCTGTTCTCCGGTTAGAGGGAGATTGTGAAAGAAGTTCTCATCTAATTGTTCTGCTTCCAAAACTGTCACAAGTTGAATTGACTGATGTCTGATTGTTATTGTTGATTTTTATCAAATATAAACTGATGAACATGAGTGGAGCTGTACCATTTCATGAATCAACTGTTCAATTAAATCAGTTTATGGAAAATTTGAACTGTGTTATGGTTCAGTTTAAAAACATGCTGATTTTTAGGTCTTACATGATGGTGTGCCTGATATGTTGAACAAAATGAGAAGTTTAAAGACATCATGTTCTTTCATATTTTTGAGATGCTTTAACGATCCATTCAAATATAACTTAAATATTAAATCGGTAAAAATAATTAATCCCATTATCCAAACATCTAGCCAGATCTTCGCCACCCTTTAGAGAACTTACTTTGTGTTCGACGTTGTTCTGCTGCGCCTTGTCCAAGTGGACCTTGATGAGCCTGCTGCTGTCCAGTTTGACTCTGATCCTCTTACCCACGATCTCGCTGGGGAACACCAGGTCCTCCAAGATGGCGTCATGGACCGCAGTCAGAGTACGGCTGAGGAAAGAGTCGAAGACATTACCACTCAACATTCATGCTGCCTAAAAAACAAACTTCTGGGATCTGTGTTTAAAGGAGCCTTGATGACACCAGCTGATTGAATTAGAATTCAAACAGCCAAAAATAATAAAGAGGAGCTCTGGTTACATACAGGTCAAGTCTCTCCAAAAATGCCAAACACTTGCTGGGTATAGATTCTGAAGCAGTGAGAAATTGTTGCTTTTCTGTTTTAATAAGTTGAAATGTAAATTAAATGACTCTTGGTTTCAGACTGTTGATTAGGCAAAAGCCATTTGCAGATTTGGCTTTAGGCACAGAAAAATGTGACGGTCATAGCTCCATTTTAGACACTTCATAGACAAACACTCAGGAATGCAACATCTGATTAATCAATAGGGGCAAAAAAACAACACAAAAAACCCCCAAAACCATAGCAGCAGCCCTAAGCAAAGAAAATTACTAACCAGCAATAAATGACGAGTTTTTTTCTACTGTTTTACATTTAATTACTACTTCCCAAATATTCACAACACTCCCTTTAAATGTTTTTAACTTTGACCCCAAACTTGTTTTTCATCAGGTATCAATAATATGAGTAAAGGCCACTTATTTTCATTACTTTAATTGTGACAATGAAAATATGAGAAATGAAGGCATCCAATCATTGTACAAGTCTATAAACAGCTTGTGCACTGCATGGTTTAGCTCCCCAGTAACGGCCCCAAAGGACTCTGGGAAGATGTAGGAATATGCAGGACGCTCGTCCTCACCAGCCAGAAG
>NW_007579201.1:6634-7795 GCF_000690725.1 Stegastes partitus
TGGAACGGGACTGTACGTCTTGGCTCAGAGCTACGCTCCCATACGCCACCAGGACAGAGCCAGGAGAGCAACTCGCTGGATGTCCACGTCGGATTGGATGTAAAATTCAACACTTTCAGAAATGAAACAGCTTTTTTTTTTTCTTCTTAAACACGGATTGTTGAAAAATAATGATTAGCAGTGCACAGCTGTACTGGCTAAAATATTTTTCTTGGTCAAATAATAACCTTGAGTCTCATTGCTCAGTGAAAACAACGACTACTACAATGTCAACTTTCCGGAAACCCACAAAATTACTTATCTAGTGGGATTTTACAAAAAAAAAAGTTTTGTGATCTTAAGATGTAGGAAAAATGGTTTACAGCCCATCTTTTCCCGACTTGAAACTTGAACAATCTGCAACGTAGAGCCTTAGAATGGCCACAACAGGCTGCTAAACTCCCCAAAGGAAAGTACTCTCTCTGCATGATCCCAACATTACTGGCCGCAAATTGGGACGATAGTCAGAGAACAGTCCTAATATTACAACTGAATACAGACACAGCTTCCATTACCATTACAAAAAGGAACAGCAACCCTTACAACCCATATTCTCATCTGAATCCCCATAGAATAATGCACTGGCTTCTAGCTTGTGCCTACACATGGCAACTGTTACGCAGGCCTGCACTACTCTCTAATCTAGACATAATCCACAGCAGACATCATTCTCACCTGTGCAATGAAGACCACGTGCTTTCCGCTGAACTTCTTTTCCAGCTCCCTCACCAGACGCACCTGAATCTTCTGGAAGGACTTCAGTTGAGGAACAGGAACAAAGATGATGATGGCTTTCCTGTTGCCACCAACTTCGATTTCCTGAAATAAAGCAAGCACAATGAATATGTTGGGAAGGACAACCTCTGCATACTGCCTCTACAGCTCTCCAGGAAACCAGGCAATCTTCATTAAATTTATAGAGTTCTAAATGTGTAGCTGATAAACAACAACTATTAGGTCTGGCTCACAGCAGGAAATATTACAATAATACAAGTACTGCAACATAAAACACCAGTATAGGTCAATAAATGTGCACTGCATGGTTTAGCTCCCCAGTAACGGCCCCAAAGGACTCTGGGAAGATGTAGGAATATGCAGGACGCTCGTCCTCACCAGCCAGAA
>NW_007579201.1:7930-9323 GCF_000690725.1 Stegastes partitus
GGACTGTACGTCTTGGCTCAGAGCTACGCTCCCATACGCCACCAGGACAGAGCCAGGAGAGCAACTCGCTGGATGTCCACGTCGGACAAAAACTATAATTATCATTTTAAACTGTCGGATTAATTCTATTGATGAATCATTATTTTCACCTCTAGTGCAAATATGCACAAAAAAAGTCTAAAATCATAAAATTCCTTTCTCCAAATACTAAAATGTTTGAATTGCAAATGCCATGGTTTAATCTTTTATCTTGTGTTCGTAACTGCTCTGGATATTCTACTGAGTCAGTTTATAGATTAACCCGATAGTTAAGTATTTCATTAGATAATCAGGTAAAATGCTCACAACAAATTAAGGGTCTTCATCACACCAAAGCAAAAAAAAAAAAAAAAGTACATTTTCAAGGATTGGAACTAACTTATGCATTCGCCTACTTGTGATGTTCCTGAATCAAGCAACTGTTAAATTTATGATGCCAGAAAGATGCCTAACACAGTCCTACTGGGCCGAAACTCCAATTCATTTAAAGTCAATGTCATCTTACAGCTCAAAGTCAAAAATCCAAAGGACATAATTAAAACATGTGGCATCAGAGCACCAGGACAAAACCACAACATATTGTACTACAGCAAAATGTCAAAGCAAAGCAAACACATAGATTCGAGAAACTTGAAAGTGACTTTTTGGCATAAAAATGACAGGGCCCATGACCCAACTAGAAATAAATCTTGTCCAACGATCTCCATTCCTCATTTTACTTGGCTGAAACTATCTGAGGGCTGAAGAGACTTCTATTAGTTATTTATAGCAATAAACTCTAGAATGTTTTATTACAAACAGTACAACAACCAAAACCATAATCTATTTTATAAGAGAATTTCAACAATAAATCTGTCTGTGAAATTATACTGAAGGTCAACAGTCTCCACTCACCTCCTGGGACGCTTCTGCTTATTCTTTGTGCGGCTTTTCCTGGTGGGTTTGGGCAGAATTCTCCTCTGAAAGTCAACATCATTTGATTATTCTCATTAGGATTCAGACAAAAGACAACTGCAACTCAGATCCACACACAAAAAAAGATATTTGAAGACCGACTAACATTCTCAGTCCCAGCTAGATATGGGCAAGCAGCTTATGTGACAAAGTTTAGTTCATGCTGCTTTACAAATGTTTGCAAAGGTCAAAAATGTTTTTCACTTCATAGCTAAATTCTAAGGACATGCGGGAACTGACACTTCCTGAGTATGACATGGTGTAATTTCAGCATCACATTGATCAGTTGAACCCTGGTGTCAAATAATGTGCACTGCATGGTTTAGCTCCCCAGTAACGGCCCCAAAGGACTCTGGGAAGATGTAGGAATATGCAGGACGCTCGTCCTCACCAGCCAGAA
>NW_007579201.1:10768-45776 GCF_000690725.1 Stegastes partitus
TGACATGACATAAAGACAGGGATGAGTGAAAAGCTTTCGCAGACAGATCCGTGTGAACTCCCACCTTTGCTGCAGTGATGTTCAGCTCTCTCAGCTGAGCTTTCAGATCGGAGTTCATCTCCAGCTCAAGCAGAGCCTGCAAAAAAGACACGTCACATCAGTATGGATAATCTGGATTTTTACAGTCTGCAGTTCACTGACTGTTGGCTGCAACAATCCCAATATTAATTTTATTCTGAGACTGACTGAAGCTGCATCTATACAGTTCATAATCCTACTAACATGTGCTAAGCAGAACCTGACTCCTACCTAAATACCATGATAGTTCAGTCAACATGTCCAGAGTACTGTGCATTACAAATTCAACCACATAGAAAAAAAATTTCTGTAGATCGATGCACTGCAGCAACACTCCAACATCAAATATAAAATCTGATATATAAAGAATATTCACATGGTTCTAATTTTCTATTATTATTATACAAGTCTCTGATGTAGCTGACTCCAATTTGATTTACTTAGTTTGATGAAATGAGGGCTCCACATGTGCACAGCAACATGGGCAAGACACAGGAGAAAAGCACTGACAGAAAGATTTGGCCACATTAAGAAATACAACATCAGTAGAACGGAAATAATTGTCCAACAGAAAGATGCTGACCAAAACAAGAGTGTGTTTGTGCATGCATACTTCACAGAAAACCATTTTTTCCTACATCATTCAAACTCTAGTATAAATATTGTACTACAGTAGGCTGCAGAACAGGTTAATATTATGTTGACATTTACAGTGATTTCTCTAAGACTCTATTTCTTTATGACCAGTAAAAAGTGTAGCCACACTCATGCTGCCCGACAAACCACAATAAAACACGGATTTGATTATGGAGAAAGTTTTCTTACCTGGGAGATCCCAGACTCAAACTCGTCTGGCTTTTCGCCATTAGGCTTGACTATTTTGGCGCTGGTACTGAACATGGCCTTTGTCTCTGCATGGGAAAATACATACATGTGGGTTAGAAACACAGGTAGTCACAAGTCTTTTGGCCGACTGCACTGATATGGATCCCAGAGGACCAGCATGACCCGCGCTCAGCTAAAGGCAAACCAAGTAGCCGAGGGACACCCGCCTGCCCTTAAGAACAGTCTTTACAAATAGATGTAAGACTTCGCTTGACTAAAAATTGTGCTGAAAACACAACTTCAGCCACAAAATAAAAGCCTGGACTCTCGGCTTCTACATACAAACCTCACAAGCTAGCGTCAGGTTAGATTGGAGTTAATGTTAACTGGCTAATGTAAGCTAGCCGGCTGTCATGATCCCTGCTGTGGTTTAACTGTAAAACTGGCACTGACTACCAGCACTAACTACTTCAACCTCACAAAAACGACCTACTACTGAACAAAGCTTCATATAATCAGTTTGTTCTTTCACTCGTCGCCTCCGGAGCGACTAAGTGAACACATGCACGGCCTGCTAACTACTCCCCATTACCAGGACCCATTCGCCGGAGCTTCCCTACTACGCTGTAATTTGGGATATAAAAATGCCATCCGTCTCTACAAACCACAAAATCTAAGGTATCAGACTCTTGAGATTCTTTGTTGCGCGTAAACTTTACGATTAAACAACATTTAAGCACATTTTAGAATGGAAATGCCGCTCCAGTGAAAAATAGCACGACTAACCTCTGTCAACGACGGCCAAGGAAGAGGCCGGAACATCGCGAGAGTTGCATTAATCCAATCGGAGCGACATATTTAACTATCGCGAGAATTTTAGGAGTCTACGTTCGTGGAAGGAAACATCGCGAGAGTTGTGTGGTAACCCAAACATGACTGAAGGTAACTGGCGTGTTACGACAGTTGTTAGCGTTACTTTTAGATTTCTTTTTCCTTTTTCTTTTTATTAGCGCTTTTCAGAAGAACCTTAATTACGTTATAAGAAGCCTTCAAGAGATGTTTTACTCTCGCCGTATTATTTAGGAATGTTTTTTCGACGTTTGTGTATTTTTTGGTTCGCAGTACACCAACAAAGTAGCTAGTATTTAGCTAATCTGAGCATCTTCCTGCTCCTGTGTATATAATGTGATGCTGAATTTGACCCACATATTTGGCTGTCACAGCAAAACACACGTTGACCAGTCAGATTTAAGGACATTTCACTGTGTCTTAGTTAATGTCACAATGTTAGTCACCTCCGTTTCTCGGCAGTTTTTGGTCAGACAGTGATGTTTAGACTGACTGGTCTTTTCAGAGTAGTACGCAGGAGCCTTTGCAGCGCCGCCGACGACATGCCCAAGGGGAAGTTTTTCTACGCTGTAAGGAAAGGAGTGAAACCAGGAGTCTACACTTCATGGTGAGGCTGTTAACACCTTCATGTCAGCACATTTACCAGTAAGAAAATCTCAGGGCATTTCCTGTTGAGAGATGAGTGACAGAGTACATGCCAAGCTCCGTTCAGATAACTTGTGGTTTATTGTCTCCTTGAATTTAATGAAACAGCACTCAAAGTAAAAGATTATTTTTTCTAATCATTATAATATACTCTTCAATTCTGCATGGAATCAATTTATTAGCACCTGCTTATTTCACTTATCTTTTATTTTTCGCTAATAAAATATATATACACTAATTTATGCAGTGCTAAAGTCTCTGACCAGTCACTGATTTAACCTCAAAAAAATATTGCTGTGTATCAAAGTTACACATTTGGACGTTTTTTTCCCCAGTATGAAAGTATCCCTTTGTGCTTTAAATGGCTTAGATGTAACTCTATACCTGCTTCCTCTAGAAACTGCAAATGTATAAAGTCTCTACTGCTATCTCCATACGTACCTCCTCACTCACAGTTGGAGCACACATGAGGCTCATTTTTCTATTTTGAGCCTTCTTGTTTCTTCTGTCCTCCATCCTTCTACCTGTGACCTGGGAATTGATCTTAGCATGCCATCCTAAGCGATGTCTCAATTCAAAATACACTCACCGTCCACTTTATTAGATACACCTGTCCGACCGCTCATCAACACAAATTTCTAATCAGCCAATCACATGGCAGCAACTCAATGCATTTAGGCATGTAGACATGGTCAGGACGATCTGCTGCAGTTCAAACTGAGCATCAGAATGGGGAGGAAAGGTGATTTAAGTGACTTTGAACGTGGCATGGTTGTTGGTGCCAGACGGGCAGGTCTGAGTAGTTCAGAACCTGCTGATCTACTGGGATTTTAACGCACAACCATCTCTGGGGTTTACAGAGAATGGTCCGAAAAAGAGAAAATATCCAGTGAGCGGCAGTTCTGTGGGCGCAAATGCCTTGTTGATGCCAGAGGTCAAGAGGAGAACGGCCCGACTGGTTCGAGCTGATAGAAAGGCAACAGTAACTCAAATAACCACTCGTTATAACCGAGGTTTGCAGAATAGCATCTCTGAACGCACAACACGTTGAATCTTGAGGCGGATGGGCTACAGCAGCAGAAGACCACACCAGGTGCCACTCCTGTAAGAACAGGAAACTGAGGCTACAATTCGCACAGGCTCACCAAAATTGGACAATAGAAGATTGGAAAAACGTTGCCTGGTCTGATGAGTCTCGATTTCTGCTGCGACATTCGGATGGTAGGGTCAGAATTTGGCGCCAACAACATGAAAGCATGGATCCATCCTGCCTTGTATCAACGGTTCAGGCTGGTGGTGGTATAATGGTGTGGAGGATATGTTCTGGGCACATTTTGGGCCCCTTAGTACCAACTGAGCATCGTGTCAACTCCACAGCCTCCCTGAGTATTGTTGCTGACCATGTCCATCCCTTTATGACCACAGTGTACCCATCTTCTGATGGCTACTTCCAGCAGGATAATGCGCCATGTCATAAAGCGATAATCATCTCAGACTGGTACTTGAACATGACAATGAGTTCACTGTACTCCAATGGCCTCCACAGTCACCAGATTTCAATCCAATAGAGCACCTTTGGGATGTGGTGGAACGGGAGATTGGCATCATGGATGTGCAGCCGACAAATTTGCAGCAACTGCGTGTTGCTATCATGTCAATATGGAGCAAAATCTCTGAGAGATGTTTCCAGCACCTTGTTGAATCTATGCCACGAAGGATTAAGGCAGTTCTGAAGGCAAAAGGGGGTCCAACCCGGTACTAGCAAGGTGTACCTAATAAAAGTGGCCGGTGAGTGTATACATCTGGAGGTTAGAGGAGACTTGCTGGAGGAGCTATGAGCGAAGATGCACAGGTGTTTCGTCATTGTGTCCTTTCTGCACCTGTAGCATACAGAAGAGGCAGAAAGCCCCTCCCTGTAAGTTGGCAGGATTGCTCCTTTAGGTTTGTTACATGTGACATCCTGGAAGTCTGAATCTGTGTTTTGGAGACTGTTATTGGTACACTTGGAGTCTATCCCAGCTGACTCAGGGTGAAGGCGGGAGACACCCTGGACAGGTCACCAGTCTATCACAGGGCTACACTTAGAGACAGACAACCAAGCACATTTTAGAATCACCAGTTAACCTTAGCACGTCTTTGGACTGTGGGAGGAAGCCGGAGAACCAGGAGAGAACCCACGCTGCACAGGGAGAACATGCAAACCCCACACAAAAAGATCCCAGGGCGCAAACCAGGGATCTTCTAGCTGTAAAGCCACAGTGCTAATCACCCGCCCTCATCAAAAGATCTTATCCACAAAATGTATTAAGATATATTCTGTAATGTTGTTCAGAAACTTTGAAAAATGCAGTCTTCATGTGAGGTTTGTTGCACTAACCTCAATTTTCTTTGAAAATATGTGAAGCAAACCAAAAAAGAATGATGCAGAATAAAGTCCTGTTCATCTCAGTATGCATGTCATGGGGATAGCAGCCAACATTTGACATGAAAAGTAGAGAATATACAGTTTTAGCTTTGGGAAAGTGTGCAGCATTCTAAACAAGACTTGCATTAGATTTCTGTTAAGATGTGCTGGACTCCATGATCATTATTTTCACATCCTTCCCCGACCATTTAGGGATGAATGTAAGAGCCAAGTGGAGAAATTTCCAGCTGCATCTTTCAAGAAGTTTGCATCGGAGCGAGATGCCTGGGCGTTTTTCAGAGGAGTCGAGCCTCCTTCAGCTCCAGAGGTCAAGAAAGGTATGCTGGTTCAGACTGATTTTATTCTGTGCACTGATAAAATACTGATTTCCAGAAGTTGTAAATGATCCGTCCTGGAGCAGACGCTGATCCGATCATCCTGCAATTTAAATGCCAGTTAGTTTGGATTTGAGCAGCGAATTAATTTAGTCACAGTTTAATTGAGAAGACACTAAATACAGCAATACATAGTCACATATCATACATGTGTAAATAAGACAGAAACTGCATAATGGCATCACAGACAATTTCTTTAAGTTGCATGGTTCTGTATTATTTGTCTTTTAGTCATTGAGAAGGTGGAATCGGACATCTCTCTGCTTCCAAAACGAGGCCCTGAGCCACTGGAGTACATCCCTCTTGGCAAGAAGAGATGTCTCTCAGAGGAGGAGCCAGAGCATCATTCTAAACGAGTCAAACAGTCGGAAAGCTCATCATCAGAAAGCACAGATGGATTCACATATATGGGTAAGACAGTCAAACTTCTGGTGAAATGGGTTTAGTGTCCTAATAAGTTTTAATGTTTGTTGTCAATTGTGTATTAAAACATAGACACTTTTGGTAGAATGTAGTTTGATAACCTGTAAACTAATAGCATTTTATGTACTGTTGTGTGTAAAATTTAAAATGGAGGGGGGAAAAAAGACGGCGCTAAAACTAAAAGTAGTGGCTGTTAGTGTCACTCAGTCCTGTTCTCGCTTTGACCAGGTGACGCTGTGGTTGTTTACACCGACGGCTGCTGCTCAGCCAACGGACGGAGCAAAGCCCGAGCTGGCATCGGCGTGTACTGGGGCCACAACCACCCACTGTGAGAAAACACATGCTCATAATGTTGAAGGGCACCTTTTTACACTGCTTTCAAAATGAATTCCAATATGGTTCAAGCTCCATCATGAAAAATGAAATCTATAAATGCAGCAATTGTCACATTTGTTGCTACTTGCTGTGCAGAAATGTCGCAGACCGGTTGCAGGGAAGACAGACCAACCAGCGCGCAGAGATACAGGTAAGCACATGTCAGCACGAGTGTGTCTGTCTTAAAGATCAAACTCGAAGCAATAAATGAACTTCAATAAAATTTAGTACACACATTTTCTGCTAGGTTCAAGTTTTGAGGTGTCATTTAACTGTTGTCGCTGCTTTCATTGGACCAGGCAGCCTGCAGGGCGCTGGAACAGGCCAAAGAAAAGAACATTAAGAAGTTGGTTCTCTACACTGACAGCAAATTTACGATCAATGGTGAGTCACATAAAACAGTTCAACATTTTCAAACAAGTCAACAAGCTGTGCTGATCCTCAACCACGTGTCGGGGTCGAGCTGAGACAACGAATTGTTGAGTTTGATGTCTGTGGCGTTTGCTGCAGGCGTGACCAGCTGGGTGAAAAACTGGAAGCTGAACGGCTGGAGGTTGAAATCTGGAGGTCAGGTCATCAACAAAGAAGACTTTGTCAAGCTGGACAGATTAAACACACAGCTGGAGGTGGTCTGGGTAAATATGAGTTCACTGTTGAGTTCACCTTGAACCCAGAAATAGTTCCACATCACGTACTTATAATTTTTAAAAACATGTTATTCACCATGTTAATTTCTCCTAAAGATCAGCAACGAACTTTACTACATGCCTTGTAGCTTTTGTATTACACTCTAAATGTGGTAAAGTCTATTTTAGCGTCATTTGATGAATAATTATGTGTATTTTATTTACTTAAGATCACATTATGACTGATCTCCATTTTCTGACCTAAAAAAGATAAAATCAGTGAAGCTGCAGCTTTAATCTTATGGTACCCGATGTCATGTATTATTTTATTCTTTAGAGAAAATGCAGAAGTAATTATTGAACTAACTGGACAGTGATTCTGTGATACGATCTGTTTTCCCCATGATGTGAGGTGGAGAATCAATCTGTTGGTCAGAAAAAAGGCCACAAGGGGGCATCAGAGCCTCATCAACTCCCAAAAGAAACTCCTGAGTAAACAAGGAATGACAGTCTGCAAACCTGTTGAAGAAAACACATACTTTCATGGGGAAAGTAAAATTGGTGTGATGCAGGAGTGCAGTTTAAAGACTTGCACAGTGGAGAAACGCAGTAGGTAAAAAAGCCAAATCCTTACAGTGAGTACATTTCTCTCTGATTTTGCCTGTGGGTCACTTGGATTTGGCTTTTTGCTGCCCAGTCAGCCTGAGGAAACATAGTGTGTGAGCTGTTTCCCGAATCAAATGTATGGTTTGGACTCTAAGATGTAAGATAATTTAGAAATACCTGTAAAATAGTGGTCCTTCACAATTTAGTATAGAACACACTGGCATAGTCAGTAATCATGTATTGTTCAACAAACGGTCTTAATCCTTGAAAAATTCAGGAGAGACCTTAAGCAAGAAGCCCATAAAGTGTTGACATTTTTCATATCAGATTTTTCCAGAATGATAGCCCGGCATTGCCAGACTAATCGTGCATATGCAAATTAGTCAAGTGACTAGTAACATAAACAACGACTGCAGACCAAAATGTTTCTGTACGCAATTGGAGAAACCAATCGGGGCAAGCAAATGTCTGGCACTCAAGTATAAAAGTGTAGACGCTCCTTTTTAGTGATGTGTCACAAGCTCTCAGCTCCGTCGGGTTCCCAGGCCACTAAAGGGATCAATTAATTATCACAAGTGTTTCCCAATAATTTTTTGTGGTTCAACTACCTTGAATAATTAAATATTTTAGCTCTACATTGAACCTCTAACAAACAGGATGAATTAATTATTAGATGGTAATTCTTATTTCCATGGAGTGATTTTCAAGTGTTGCAAGCATTGCTCACTCAGACTTGTTGGTGGTTTTGCTTCGCAGCGTCTCCTATTTTCCTTACACAGAATGTGACACAAGCTTGGATGGCACTCAAAAATGATGGGAAGGTAAACAATGAGTAGAGCGGTGTCTTCCTGAGGGAAACCAACTTGTTCTGCTTGTGTCATATTAGACGGATAGCAGATACAGAAAATATTTTTGTGTTTACAACAAAACAACAATTCAAGACTCACCAAAAAATTAAGACGGAGCACCATATCATTACGTTTGGGTTCAAATGTAGCCTTCAGCTTCCTCGAGCCAATCATATTTGTTTGATTTTCAGGCACTTTCAAAAGCTATATAAGTTTCCAAGCTGTATTTATGACTTGGATGTCTGCATGGCTGCTATTCACAAGTTTAAAACACCAGCTGCTTAGTCTCGAGGAGATGACTTTATAGGTCATAAGATTTTTATTTTCACTCTCACTCTTCCTCTCCTTCCTCCTCGCCCTCCAGATCCATATTCCAGGTCACGCTGGCTACAGAGGCAACGAGGAGGCCGACAGACTGTCAAGAGAAGGAGCAGCGAAGCCTCTACCGCAGCAGCACGAGGAAGAAGTCGAATAGCATTGAAGAGATCTGCTGCTGGACTTTTTGTTTATGCCATTTATCGGTTTATCAGCCAGTTGACTACTTTGATTTGAAGGTTTGTTTTTCCTCTCAGCAGCATTCGTGACTAAACCGAAACACTGAGAAAGGGGACTCCATGCGTTGGTCAACTTTACTGTCGAATGTTAATTTAAATTTGTGTTTCTGCTTTGAATAAAGTTTAAGTTTCAGCTGTAAACACCTGTTGGGCCCTGTGATGCCTGAAACTGACAGTCAGTGTGATGTTCCATCTAAAAATTCTTTTTATTTATCATTTTTTTGAGAATAGGAGAGAACAAAGTGAAGACAGAGGAGGAAAAGAGAAGAGTGATGGAAAGCATGGATAAGAGAAGATGAGGATGCAAGTTAGGAACACAGGTGGAGTGAGGTAGGGTGAATAAGAAATAGAAGGAGGGTAAACGAGAAGGTGGAGGAAAAGCAACTCCTGATTTGATCACTCAGACTAGTTGTAATGCAGTCAGCCGTCCAGCAGGAGGAGCTCCAGGTCGTTTTTCAAGCACAGACAAAGACTTCTGAGGACTTGGGGTTCATTTAAGGATCTCCTTGAATGCGGGCTCACATTTTGCTAAAAATCATTTAGGACATGTCATTGATCAGAGTATATGTTGTTGCAACATGTTTCCATATTGTCTTTGAGTAAGTTTATTATAGTAAAACTCAATTAAAAAAGAAGGCAGATCTGGGTCCGAATCAAGAACGTCTTGTCAGAAGGTTGAAGCTGAGACATGCCTGCTATTAGTTTGGCAAACAGATCCTAAGCCAGTGTTCACTATCAGATTAAACTATATTTCTCCTTTGTCTGAAGCTGTTCTAATGGGCTGCGTTTAGATATACTCCTTCCATTTATTCTTGTTTCCGTGATAGGAATGAAAATGTACATGGTTTTGTCTGAAGCATACATATACATACATACATAAACACACACACACACACACAGTCGTGACTCGATAATCCGACACTAAATGTAAAACCTTCTTTTATGTCGGATAGCGAGGTTGTCAGATTGTCAAGACGGAGGTCGAGATGCAAGGAGGGCTTGATGCTTGAAGGGTCATTTGTTGTTATTAGTCATTGTATTCATTGTAGTTGTTATAATAACTAGTAGGGCTGGTCCACATAGCACTTTCTGGGCTCAATTAATGATGAATACCAGAATGTTCGGCGCGGTCGAGGGTCCACTTTCACCTCGGAGGAGCGGTCCGACGGGGTGGAAGTGGCCGGAACGCACAGGCAGTACTTGGCTGCTGATGCCAGTCTACTTAGCGGTCACACTTCTGTTTCACATCATCCATGTTTACTTCCGTAAACACTCAGCACGCTCGCTGCGTGTGCCTTCGTTGTGTCCTCTTCTGCGCATGCGAGACACTTTTGGGTCATACGAAGTTCACACAGCAGATCACAGACAAGTCACATTTAATTGGAAATGTGCACGAACTCACAAAAAAATCGGATTTCACAAACAAATCTGAATTGAGCATTAAGTCCTGCAGTCTGAACGTCACCAATCCGTCTGATTGTTAAGTCAGATAATACACCGTTGTCCTTATTTGTGACATAAAATGCATATATATATATATATATACACACACACATATACATATGTATATATATAATATGATGGAAAATACAATTAAAACTGTTGCACATGAGTCAGTTCAAAGCAGCTTTCTTGACTAGTTTTGAAGTCATCACATACTGGCAAGAGTTAACAGGGTCACATTCAGTCCATGTTAGGTCAATAAACCACCGACACAGAGGAGTAGATGTGTGCAAAAAACATACATTCAGGCTAAGATTAAGGCAGCAGGTTCAGCAAAGGAAAACTTTGCATTGTAGCTTAACACTTTACTTGACAGAACAGGTGTATACATTGAGGTGCATGTGTGATGGCATCATACTTACTCCATAAAACAACAAAGCTGGACATTTAAACGAATACGAATCCCTGAGGCACAGATGAAGAGATTAGTGTCAAAATGTCCATAAGAAAGCAGCGTCTAGCTTACCTGTTTCCATAATCTAGTTGTTATGGTGCAATATTACCATCCTACTGAAGTTTATGCTCCTCTGTTCATCTGATGAATGAAAGTTCAAAGTTTGCTTCTTCTTCTTTTTTTTTAGCTCTGGTTTGCTCTTCCACATCTCCTTAGAAAAATATACAGTATGTCTTTTACCTGGTGTCCCCTCTGCTCCCCTTCTTTTGTTCTCGTCTCCCTCACTGCAGCGCGACAGCACTGTGCAGAAGTTATAAGCGCTAAAAGTAAAGAGAGGATGTTTTCAAAACTTAACAGAGTCATGTCAGTGTTTGGTTTGCCCAGTTTTTTCTAAGGTGCTTGGCAGGTAGGTAGTTTGGAGCATCTTGGAAAACTTGACAGTTTTTCTGCAGATTCAGTCTTTGAGTTCTGTTTCTTCATGTAATCTCGGACTGACTCCATGATGTTGAGACTCTGTGTTGTTCAGACCATCTGTTGCAGGACTCCTTGGTCTCCTTGCGGCTGAAAATAGCTCTCTGTGACTCAAGCTGTACATTTGGGCTTGCTGTCCTGCTGCAGGATGAATTTGAGACCCATCAGGGACCTCCTCGATGTTATTGCATGATAAATCAGAATCTAAACATCTAAAGTGCCTAAAACTTTTGCACACAATCCATTTGTGAGAAAAGCTTTGTTTCTGCTGATGGCAACAGAGAGAAAAAGAAATTAGACTCACCCCTCTTCCCTCACTCCTTCCCTCCTCCCCCTCCTCCTCCGTCCTCCTGCAACCGGTCGATTGGTCGGTGTCGATGTTGGAAACGGCAGGACGGAGGCTCGGGGTTCCTCGCGCTGACCCCGATCACTGCCTCGCGGCAAGCGTGGGGCGCCGCGACCCCGCCAGAGGCAGTCCAGTCTAAGAGAGAGCGCCTCTGAAGGTCAAAGGTCATCCCGCAGCAGCTTCACCTCCTCGCTGGCTGAGACTCGTTAGCACTCCTCCTCAACGCACACATGCCTCCTCAGCAGACTGAGCTCTGGCATCGGTCCGCCGCTGCCCTGCTGGAGGGGAGGAAGACCAAGCAAACTGCAAAGAAACTTAACAAACCAGACATTAGAAACATCCTGCGCACACTTCACTAAGAGGTTTTGTCAATTTTTAGACCAACAGTATCTAAAATAAACCAGAATGTTCTGCCGGGGTTGAAGAACTCTCTGACACCACAAACCGTCTGACACTGAGCGGGGGATGTTCGCTAAAGTGCTCACAGTGCTGATGGGGAAGAAAGAAAACTTCATGCAGACATTCAGCTGTTTGATAGAAAACAGGCCCAGACTACAGCTGCTGTTGTAGCCAAGTCACTTAAGTCCCATGAAGTTGGAGGCATCCGAGTTACGGTCATGTTTGGTCACTGAGGTCACGTCTTAGCTGCCGTGGTCCTGCCTGACGTCATGTCCACATTGATGAGTTTGTGTCAAAGTTGCTTAGGCCCCAGCTAAGTCACGAAGCTTGAGTTGAACTTACTGAGGTCATGTCCAAGTTGTTGAGTACATGTACATATCCATGTCACCAGAGTTCACTAAAGTCATGTCTGGAGTTGCTGAGGGCACGTCCGATTCACTAATGTCATGTTAGAGTTGCTGAGTTCATGGTAAAGTCTCGAGGCTCATATGCGAGTTGCTGAAGCCGTTTCCACGTAGCTGAGTTTATGTCTGGAGATGCTGACGTAATCTCTTCGCCACAGAGGTTGTGATGGACATGCAGAGGTCACGACTGATTCTCTGAGTTAATGTTCAAATTGTCGGGGTCACGTGTGCAGCTATAGCTTCGTTCATGGCGTTGCTCATAAGCCAAGCTTCTGCTTTCCACACCAACACTCGATAACACAATAAATAATTTCTTCATCTGGCGACTGGTGCTTCCCTTCTTATTTGGCATCAAGGAGAAGTATAGCTCAGCACGGCATCGATGGAGGGGGGTACAGAAAGAGTCACAATCAAAGATGGTGAGATGAACAAAGTGGCATCTGTTTCCATGACAGCTGTCTGCATCCAGCTCTGAAACCAGCTCCCCCACCTCCTCCATTAGCAGCACAGAAAAACCTAAATGCAGTGTAATTTTGAGGGGCTTGGAGAATTTTTAGGGGGGGTTAATTCAGTCGCCTACCACATAATTATCCAGTCTCTTTTTGCCACCTTCAGTGATAATGCACTGCACCCTCGAGCACCCACACCCCCTGCCCATTCTTGTAGCTGGCTGTGGAGTGTGTGTGGAGATAGTAAGATCCACATCTCAAATTTTACCATGGAAAAAAATAATTTAACGGTCATGCTGAAAGGTCTATGGAACATAAAAACCTTTGGACCTCTCCAAACCCTGTATTTTTTCCTTGTTTAGGGAGGCTCAAGTCTTAAGGATCCTGTGTATGTATATAACACTCATAATCATGCTGCCATTATAGGTTGTACTCAAAAGCCTTTACGTCCCCAGCAGATTTGTGGACCCGCAGTTTGGTTTGGAATTTGGTCGTCGGCATCTTGATCTTTTGAAACTGGGTGTCACAAACGAGGGTTGGATCCAACTAACACCCAGAGGACACTGCGCATGGCAACACGTAGCGACCTGTCAATCACAAGGTAGCCCCACCCTGCAGCACACCCTACTTTATCTCCTGTTTTTCCCTAAATGGGAATATAACTTGAATAATTTGTGTAATGCTGGATTCAAAAAGTCTCGGATCTAACAAATGAGACCATAAAGTCATGAGAAAAATATTTACTGAGGTGACAGATCAAGTAAGAAGTAGGATCATTTTCTCATAGACTTCTACACAATCTGACTTCTTTTTGCAACTAAAGGAGTCACCTCTATTGAAATTGCCCCACATTGCAGACCTGGCGGCTACATCAACCTTTTATATACTATTCATAGTTTTCTATTTGTGTAGATCAACCAAAAAAGGGGAAAAAAAACATCAGTCTATTTTAATTATCTTAGACTGAGTCTTTTATATCTACCGTCAGAGCCGAACTTCTTCCATGGAGTCTTCTATGTTCCAACACTATTTTTCTACAGAATCCCAGAACAGACAAATCAAATACTGGGTAAAGAGAGGGCTTTTCACATTTTAGGTAGCCGTGGTATCTTCTCCTACACATTTGGACGGGAAGGTTGATGTTAGGTTCATTGAGTTGGTTGTAGTCTGCAACCTCACAGCTAGATGCCACTAAATCCTACTCACCGGGCTTTAAATAGGGTCTGACCTTTCCAAAACGTCCCATACTTTAAACTTTTGGATCACAAAGGGTCTTTCTTAAAGATTTTTTGGAGTTTTGCTATAGACATTAGAGAAGAAAAGAAGTTCCTGATTCATTTTCTGGTTGCTAGTAGTAGCTAGCAGTTAGCAACATGGCTGCCACTAACAGCATGCTGACTGTCCAAAGCAAGAAACAACCATAAGAATCCTAATTTGATCAGAATAACTTTTTGTGTACCTGACATCGGCTTCATGGCCAGCTCAACATCTGAGCCAACACGAGTGTTGATTGGACAGAAAAGAATGACGACGTCACTTTCCTGGAAACCTGGTCTAAATGCTATGAAAAAGGCAGAATTACAAAAAAAAACTATTAATAAGTTACTTAGCTTCTGAGGTTCACTGTTGTTTTACTTCAATTTCTATCACTCTCCCTCATCAGCGTCTTTATTGCCTCTTTTAAGGAGGCTTTTTTTTATTTTGCCCAGCAGAGTTTTAACAGTAAGTTCAGTTGTTCGTAGAGCAATGGAGCCTACATTTTCGTACCCAGTGGCATAGAGAGAATTGCATCGTGAAAGCAAAGCTTATAGGGGACCGATCTAAATGCAGATGGTCTCATTATTCTATAGTCATTACATTGTGCAAACACCATTTACTTCATAATGATAAGTTAAAGCAAAAAAACTTGTCTATTATCACTTTAAATAGGTCATTCCCATTGGGATGTGATGTTGTTCCCTTTAACTTGTTTCCACAAATCAAACACCACAGCAGCTGTTCAGGGTTTCTTCTCTGGCTAAATTTGTGTTAATTGATGAAATTAGAAAACTGTAGAGGTCAAAGAGAATAAGAAAAAATCTATCATAGCTATGATTATTAAGAAACAGTCAGATTTATCTTTAAAACCAAATATCAATTTCTTACCTTCTGCTGCTCACTATTTCAAAGTCTTAACTCACAAAATCGAAACTTTACATGATAAATATTTTTGTATTTCAGGTGAAGTGACCCTTTAAGCTGTAAGCAACAAACACATGGACAGTAAATCCTTCTACGTGACCCTGGTGGATAGAGCATCCTGGTACCTTTCACTGTTTTTAAGACTTGTGGATGGATGAGGGTGTTGGACAGTCAGGTCAGTGAACACACCACGGGCCCTTATTCAGACATTCACTGTGATCAATTTTTTTTTTCTTGTACTTACCAATCAGTGTATCAGCTCTTCAGTTTGGCCAGTTCCTATCATCTGGGGCTTCATTATCTTATCTCCCTGTGGATTTGCATTGTGGACACAAATGTATGAATCAATCTGTGCCCTTGTGAAAAGTTTGGCATCCTCGGCGGCCCTGCAGCCATCTCTGCGTTTCTAAAGTTTCACTCCAAAATGAGATTTCCAGCATCTGAAAATCAGAACGCCTACTCTGATTTTTAAAAAAAATAAAAATTCTGGCATGAAAGTAAAACTCATTATGGAAATACATTGAACTTATTGACTATTCATGGGATTTGCCTGCAAACGACTAGTTTCCAGGATGTTGTCTGTGTTGTTAAAACCCAAAGAGGTGAAGTTTGTCATGAGTTTGAATCATTTAGTCATTTTTTGTTTAATTACAGTCTGCCACATATTATACATTTGACCCTTTATTAAAGCATAAGTCTGGTGATGTTCCACATTTTTTTAATTGCCCATCGACTTATATGAAGAAACCCAACCCAATGATGAATTTATCCAACTAACAAGTATTGTGTGTGTCCAGACTCTAATATATTTTACCCCTCTGTGCCACAGAGCCCTATTGTTGTCCAAAAACTATTAGACAAGCACACTAATGAGTCACACTGTGGCAGAGGGTGACATGTTCCTTCATTAATAAATAAAAAATTATCATGAACACACACTTGAGTTTATTTTAGCTGGATCCCACATACACTGTCCTGCTGCCACAATTACTTATGTGTGAACCAATTATTAATCCACATTATCGTCAAATAGTCCAAAAACAATTTCCTCACGTCTGAGTAATATTGGTGGTGAGTCACAGAATAGTAATTCCACTTTGAAGATTTGTTAGTAGAAGTACTAAACACCTCTCAACGTAAATTCTGTCAACGCCCAAACACCACGTGAGTTTGCGTGGACACCTCTGTGGATGTCCATGTGCGATCCAAAATTTGTGTCCACGTGGCAAATACCCTACAGAAACCTGAGTGGGAACATTCAGCAGCAAAGTGAATGCATGGCACATGTAGATACAAAATACTGCATATGTATAGAGAGGGATCCTCCCAGCAGACAAGAAAAGCAGTATAAAGCCCTGTGAGTCTGCTGGAGTCCGCTTGTTCCATATATGCAGAGGAGGTCATATCTACACATTTTGCACATGTACATTGTGTGCATATGTATTATTGCCCGTGTCGCAAGTGTTGGGCTGCACACAGATGTCTGCAGACAGGTCCACACACACTCTTGCAGACTTGTAGAGACAACGAATCTCATGTCACACAGACCCTTCTTAACTCGTAGATGCAGAAAGCATCACACTGGCTTAACGCTTTGTTTTCATATAGCTTTGTCTGGAGTCTGTAATTCTATGGAATATACAGACCATTTTGTCTGGCAGCCATGGGAGAGAAACAAAATGTGATTTTTCAGCATCCAGTTTGGAATTTTCCCATGAAGTATTGCTGCAACAAAAACAAGAACACTGATGGACAGAAAGAAAGACGTATGAAGTTCTATTAACGCACTTTGTATGTTACATAGCTAGTCCTCAAGAGTCAAGATTCAAGAACCTTACTGCATTATGTACTCACACACGCAGTTCGGTACAGAGGAATGTTTTGTGCAGGGCTAAAAGAGCTGGGGAGTTGGGGCGGGCAAATACAAAAAAAATACAAATAAAATTAAAATATCAAATGCATACATATATAGATATATACACGGTTAACATTTATATACACATAGAAGTTAGTATGTATTAAATTAGCGAAACTAGTTTCTTTTTAGTTATACATTTTTAGTCATACATTTTTACAATTTGACTGCAGACAGTCAACTGAACAGCCTTTTTGCCTGTTTGTTTGCGAACTTCTTTTTTCAGCTTCCTGGCAGGATGTGTGTTTTTCTCAAAATCCACGTCAAAAGCTCACATTTTTCAACGCACTTAAGCCAAATTCTAGACCGTTTTAGATCACAGAATTTCCAATGTACACAAATGGACTTTTGGTTGACTTTCCTGCACACACAGTACTATATGGAAACAAGGCATGAATGTTAACTGTAGCTGGCAAGCTGGTAATTTCTGTCACAGCATCGTACAGAAAGCCTCTCTATTGTCTGTCTATTGTCTATGGAGAATTATTAGCTCATTGTTGTACCTTGGCCGCTAATAGCACAATAAATTCTATTGCTGCATTTGTACCATCAGCTCCTGTGTCATAACTGTCTGCAAACCATAGTGTTTTTTTGTTTTTTTTTTTAAATTATTATTCTCGTAGAAGAGATTTTTAGAAAGTAAATGATGTAGCACAGCTAACAAAGCTATTACGATGGACTTTCTGACTGTCCTACCACACTGTCAAGACGTCATCAAAACCAGTGCAGATCCTGTAATTGTGCAGATTGTTCAGGAATGAATTGATTTCCCAGTGAAAGTTTGCAGTTTTAAATCCTGGCGTGTCCAGCCCTGTATAAAGACACCTGAGCAGAACAGAGCCATCTGCAGCGTTATTAGTAACACCGGTGTCTTTCCTACTGTGACATGTCTACATGTCTGCTGTGGGAATCCAACGGAAACACTGCTTGTTTTGGTCTGTAGAAAAGTACAGGTCCTTTTTAGAACCATGCAGACCTCAGCCCGGCCGAGGTGAGGCCAAGGTCGTCAGGGTGGAGGTGCTGCAGTGCCATCCATCAGCTGCCAGAGCTCTAATTATGCAGCAGAGTCCTAACCAAGCGTGAGATGTCATTACACAGATGGAGCTCCAGAGGAGAGAGAGTGAGTCTGCATCTGTTTGTCTGAGTCTGTCAGTCTACATCAGTGTTCATCTCTATGTGTGTGTGTGTTCACTGTCTGAGGAAGAATAGCTGGAAACAGTCATGTGTATAATATTATTTATGTGTGAACGTAAACACAGATGCTTCCAGCTGTGAGATGCCATATGATAATCTGTGATTTGCTTTCTAATGTCACCTGAAAATATGTGACATGATGGATGAATTTACCTGTCGATGATTGAGTGCACGGTAAATACTGTGCGCAACTCGGTTGTGTTGGCAGTGTGCAGGTGGCAACATTAAAATGGTGACAGGAAGTAGTGTTTGGCAAATGTAAATTACTTTCAGAGTCAGACATGAACGACAGCGAAGTTAAGTCAACAGCAGTCATTAGCTTGCTAACAAAGCAGCTTTACGACCCCCTCCGGTGTAAATCAAGATTTTTTTTTTTACCTTGTTAACAGGTCCATATGGTATTGTTTTATATGCTGGAAGATGCATCATGAGCAAAATAAGCAGTCAGTGCCATGGCTGAGCATTTCCACCCCGAAACTGCAGCGTACGGGTGACGGGATCAGGGTTTCATACGTAACAGACTTCAGGAACCAATCTTGTTAACTTGCAGGGTGGCTTTAGTGAGTATCGGTAGGGTGGGTGGCGATAAAGGTGGGAACTTCACAGATCTGCTGATTGTAAAAGAGGGAACCATGTAGAGTTATTCGAAGCCATTACAAGAAAGGGATCATTTTCATGGTAAAAGAACAGGGTTCAATTTAATGGATGGTTCTGATACAAGTGATACCCTGTCTGGTGCAGGTTTTAATAAATTTGTCCTCTTGTTGTATAACGTAAAGTGAAAAGTAAATCTGTGTAATAATTTAAACAAAATAGGCAAAAAAAAAAATACAGGAAAATATCAAACTTCCAACTCTTAACTGTATTCATCATTTAAAGCAGCTATATTTTGTGTCCATGTACCTGTTGCGAGTTTGAATAATTATCCAGCATGTGTGATTGTTTAAAACTGACAGCTTTTGAGTGACGCTTAGCTGCCAAACCACTGGCGTGTGACAAAAAGTCATTAGAGTCACACCCTCACTTCATTTATCAAGATAATTTTAGGATTAGGAAAACTCCAAAGCTAGCCGGTCAACAGGGGCAGACAGCAGCTGGGTGAAAATCTTCTGCATTTGGAGTGTTTGTAGGTGCAAATAGTTCAAATGGCTGCAAAATTTAAAGAGGTGGGTGCTCTGATGAATCAATTAGACTGTTAAATATATATCTTGCAAATACTTGTGGCTACATGGATAAGGAAAGGGACATTTTGTCACCACGAACAGGAATTTCTTGGCTTCGTCTTTGCTGAGTGGTTCCTCATGCTGTAGAGGTGTCGCCCTACTGTTTGGAAATATGAGCTATGAATGGTTTGGTGCATCTGAAAAAAGAGCAGGGCACTCAAGTATTGTTTTTCTGTGATTAAGATAAGTTGATCGGTATGCTTTTTTGTTTTATTTTTATTTTGGTCACAGCTCAAGATGTGTGTGTCGGACAGATTGTCCGGCAGAGCTCCACTGAGACAGACTGTAGCTGATGATGGCTGCAGCTATGGCTCTGCTTTGTAGCTCCCAAGGAACAGTTTACACTCGCGTTCCCTTCCCTCCCTGCACAGAGAATTCCTTTTCATTGTTTCGCTTCTCTCAGTAGACATTTGACGTGAAAGCCGCTTCTCTCGTCGCCAGTGAGAGCCAGGGAAGACGGGGTGGAAGGGAGCATACGAGTGGTTGGAAACTAAACCTGGCTCTGAATATCTACACTTAGAATGAAAGCATATCGTATGGGAGCGGTGCTGAGAGATGAGATACGGCATAGGAGTGATGGAGTTGGTGAGTGAGAGTGAATGAGAGGCTCACGATGTACACAGGGCACATCGTGACTGAACGAGACCTTGGGTACGACTAAAATACATCGTCTACTTGTGGAGTATCGCTGCTGAATGAGTTGGTGAATGAATCAGAATGAGTATCTTAGGTGAACAGAAAAAAAAGCTGTCTAACAAAAAGAGTCATTTTTGTTGCTTGTTAAAAAAACATCTGCAACACACTAGTTTGTTACGAGTGTAACACTACAGCAGAGATGGTTGTGATGACTGAGCGTACCGACGCCACTGAACTCCTGTGGTGTGTTGGCAGCACATTTGATATACAAGAACTACAGGTTTGAATAGTGCAATATTGAAAACTGGACAAAAGTACACATGTAGCATGTAATAATTTATTGGATTCTATTCATTCTTGTTAACAAAGTGGAATAAGTTTTTTTTTTTTTTTTTTCTCCAACACACAGCATCTAGAGAGGAGAACAGATGTGAATGAGCTTGTGGAATGTTGTCCCTCTCTTACTGGTGGACATGTTGGGGGAAAGATTAATGTAACACGTCCTTACAGAGCAGTCTGAAGTGATGTCTTGGACAATAAATTATGCAGTTGTGGACACTGAAGTGACTGGCTACAACCCTAACTACCATGCCAGCTTCCAACTAGCCAACAGCCCATCTCTTCTTTCTCTGGTCATCTGTGGCATTAGAATAAAATTTCATTTTTAACCCTACTCAGGACTTTTGGGGTCTTTTGGACCCCAGGACATTTGGTTTAGATGACAGTTTTTTTTTTTTTTTAGTTTTGAAGATTTTTTTTAAATATGAAAAGAGGGACATTTGTCATGCATTTGGAACCAAAAATATGTCAACTTATCAGAAAATGTATTTAACATAGTATAAAAGTCTATAATGAATACCAACAGATATTTTCACGTATTCTTTTTTCCATCCAATGGACCAAAAGAAAAAACCTTCTATGTATGGCAACATGAAAGTCCTGAATAGGGTTAAGGTGGCCTTTTATAGTCACTGGTCAAATGAGTCTTTTTTTTTTTTTTTTTTACTGATCGTACTCTCTGTTGATTGTCATAAAAGCGACACTTCACCAGGGATTAGCTCAGTGGCTGAGGATTTTCTCACCAGTTGAACAACTTAGAAACTTTTTATGCAGAATGTGGCCAAATTTAACTCTTTTCTAACCATAACAATACATTTCTAACTTTTCCTCTAAGTTAGAAAAGAAGACCATTTGCATGCTACATTTTTTATTTTTGTTGAATAGCTAAAGATACTGTAGCACCACGGATTTAACCAAAGTCTGAGCAACAACCATCCCGACAGCCGCAGCCAGGCAAACCAACTGCAGCTATACGTACAGCCAGTGGCTGCATGCTGTCGGCCCTTTGAAAGGAGTAATGAGCAATAAATGCATCCAGTAAAATGTTGCATCATCTCTTTTCTGTAGTATCGGCAGAGCCTTTCCTTGGACATGCAGGGAATTGTAACTGGACTGGACCAACACACCAAATGTTCACATGGATCAGAGGGAATTCTAAATACGCTGCGAGGAAACACAAAGGTTGTCCAGAAAAAAACGTCCCACTGTGACTCTTAGAGGCTCGGAACTGACCAGCTGCTGCAACAGAAGCACGAGCAGAATCCTTGTGTTACAATTATCATTCAACATTTGAAAAGGTTTACATCAAAGGAAAACACTCAGCTGACTGCAGCATCAAACACCACAGCCCCACTTTCACCTCCTCACCAAAACTGACTCATAAACTTCTTCTAATTGCTGCTTTCAGCGTTTGAACTCGGCACTGCGAGCGCCCGGCGTCCTCATTATGAGAAGAGGTGAATTGTGGGTAGAATCTGCGGGTGGTTCGACAGCCCGCTGTGAGCGCTGATGTTTCAAAACGCAGGAAACAGGAGGAGGGGGACGAAAGAGAGGACAGACGTGATAGAAAGGGAAAAAAAAAAAAAAGATGAGAGTGGGAGAAAGAGCCGGCGAGGGAGAGCAGCGAGAAGAAAAAGACGCGAGAAAGAAAGAGGAGACGACGACGACGGAGAGGGAATCGGAGGACATTTGAGGAAAATGCAGATGCAAAAGACGGAGATAGACAGAATGAGAGAAAGGGGGTAAGGGGGATGAGGACGAGAGGGAGGAACTTTGGGAAGAAGTGGTGGGAAAAAAAAAAAAACCCTGAAAAGACAGCGAGGAAGGTGGTTGAGGAACTGGAAGGTGATTGATGGAACATAGAGAGAGAAGAATTCAGGGAAACAATGAGAAAACAAATCTAAAGTTGGGATTTACACAATAAACACGCTCGCAAATCAGTCACATGACATTGTCAGGATACAGACTGAGAAAGGTTAGCTGTTCTTATTTTATTTATTGATTGGTCATAATGCTTTTTTGTGTTCATTCAGGTGGTAAAATAGTAGCATACATGTCAATAGAAAAATTAACACACCATAGAGTTGTTACTAATAAATGACAAAAAGATGGGCTTATACTTGAGAAGCTTCTGTGTTGGGACCTGCTTCTGTGTGGAACTTGCATGTTCTCCCTCCGTAGTAGATGAGATTAGACGTGGTTGACGTTCTCTTTGCGTTCACCCTCCAGTGTTGCCCTGTCCGACATGTGTGATCAGTAACTGTCACGAGCGAGGAAACTGCACGACACAGCGCTATCGACAGTGGGACCTTGTGTTTTATGACCACTGGTAGGTTTGCATTTGCAGTTTCCCCACAGACCTCAAACTAGAGCAGAGAGGAAAACATCACGTCTGCGTCAGTCAGCAGCGAGAACGAGCCCCTGCCTCCACGTCTCCATCATGTGCGACAGGAGGTGGGTCTCTTGCTACCACCGAGAGAAGAAACAGCCGTCTTCACAGTTGCCAAGACGTCAGGCCCAGGGCACACCAGGACAGTCTTCATTGTTGTGCACCAGGAGTTACTTCCCCAGGGTCAAGGCAGAGTTCTAATGTAATGTCCTGAGGTGTGGGATGGAAAACATTCAACTCAAATGACCTGAACTGTAGTGGGATGGCATACCGGTACATCTGCATGCTGTGTGTCCGGTCACAGCACGTGATTACAGACAGGTTTTTTTTTTACCCCAACAACACAATCATCGTTTTTCACCTGAGCTACTCGCCAGATTTAGTGATTTCCTCCTCTTCCCCAAAATGAAACTCAAGGATAACTAAAGGATCACTGTTTTTGCACAGCACCCATTGCAGGTGGTCCCAGACGTGTTTGCATAATGAGACTTCTACAGAGTATAACAAGCGTTGCAGGAGTGTTGGGTGCAGTGTGTCGCTGTTTATGAGGTATGCCGACCAAATGGAACTCGGATATCGCTTTGGATTGTAATAATCACAGTCTCACATCGTTTTGATTGGACCATCCATTATCTATGCACCGCTTAATCCTCACTAGGGGGACTGGAGTGTATCCCAGCTGACTCAGGGTGAAGGCAGGGGACACCCTGGACAGGTCACCAGTCTATCACAGGGCTACACGTAGAGACAGACAACCAAACACACTCACATTCACACCTACGGACAATTTAGAATCACCAATTAACCTCAACACGTTTTTGGACTGTGTAGGAGGAAGCCGGAGAGAACCCACGCTGCACGGGGAGAAAGATCCACGCATCCCCACCGGGACGCGAACCGGCGCAACAGTGCTACCAACTGCGCCACCCTGCAGCCCTTGATTGGACCTCTGATACAAAAACTGACAGTGACACAAAATGCTTAAACCTACATTAAGTAGATAAAAATGTTGCATTGCTAGATGAAAACATCACATTTAGAAGTATTTTTGCCCAGCAGCAGTTACATGTAGCATTTAAAAATCTACTACTAGTGGTAGGACCATGGAGTGGTCTTTTAGTCGTGCAAATCACCAAATTACAGATGTACTCCTATAAACTATTGATGCTCTATTGTAATTATAAGACTAAGTGTCTCTTTTCCCTTCGCTAAGCTGTGCTGATGAGATAAATGTGATTCTATATAATAAACACAAGAATGTGCAGCTGTATCTTGGATCAGCGCTACAAACTGATACACCATCCATAAGTTCAAGACGGTTTGTTGCCTTTTAACAGTCTTGATTTTGTGACCACGAGCTGTTTACCTTCTCACCTTGCCGCAGTGAAGAACAAGCGCACTGAGCAGTAACATGCCGCAAAGCATATTAGTAACCTCACACCCCTGAGTGTGGTGAGAGTTGAAACAGGCCTGAAACCTTCACACAAACAACCTGGAGTTCAATTATTCTTAAAATATGCAATGTATGCAGTAACCAATGTGAAGTCATGGTGACGCACCTGAGGCAGGATTCAGATCCATGGGCTGCAAATGTTTGTGTTTCTTGAAAAAGAGGCAGCTATAGTATGTTAGAATGTTGGTGTGTGATGGAGAAAGCATGTGCAATATTTACTGGAGAACAAGAGTCAACAGGCCAAGCGACAACATCTGGGACTCAAAAACAGCAGTTCCTCGAGTGCCACTCCAAAAGCATGTCAATCCCACAGACTCCCACGTTAAAATGTTCAACTTTACATGATTTTTTTCTATAACTCACCCGTTTGAATTGATAAAGGATTAAAGTTATGCATAATTAAGGGCTTGGTTGCTGGTGCTAGCACAGGATAGTAGTCCATAGCCTGATCTCCACTCATGCTCCAACTCTTCGCTCAGGTCTCGATCAGCCAGGAGTTAGACCTGGGTCAGGCCCAGCCTAGAAAGTGACAGCTGGATCCACCACACTGAGCTCTAAACCGCTCTTCAGGAAACCTATGGGAGACATCACAAAGGGTTCAGGCATTCTACAACCAGTGCTTCAACTATGTAAGCAGGTGTGTAAATCTGGGGCCATTTTTAAGCTTGCGAACATTCTCAAAAAAACAATGCCAACACGCTGATGTTTCTTCATTAAGTGTGTTAGCATGTTGACACTGACTCCTTAGCACTAAACACAAAGGCTGAAGGGGATGCCATTATTTTTTCAGGTATTTGGACATAAACCAAAGTGTGAGGAAATTTAATTTCGACTCGATGATAGCGCTGGAGGAAAGACAGGATGTCAAGTAGATGTCAAGGAAGTTGTTGCATTTCATCCTGAGGGGGGACATGAATATTTGTTGAAATTTTAATTCAGGAATTATTGCGATATTTCAGTCTGGACCAGATGAGGGGCTGATGTTGCCAGTCCTGCTGCTAGCGTGGCTTCAATGCACTGTAACCTTTAAGATGGTATGTTAAAATATTAATCTGCAAAGTAGCTAATTATAGCTGTCAAATAAATGCACTGTATTGATTAGCATATTAGTCTTTGTGGAATTAAAGTAGTGTAAAATTGAAGTAATTAAGTACACTATATTACTTGTGTAGATGCACTTTATTGCTCTCCAGCTCTGCTCCGAGTGCTGCATGTGTTAGAAATGGGGCACTGGTACTGAGAGCTGCCTGCTGGCTGTTAAAATGCTGCTCAGGTCTGCAGCAGGCTGAGATCCAGTGAGGCAGCCGGGAGCAGAGGCAGACAGCCTGAATCCCAAACACACTGCCTGCCTCAACGGGAAACATCTTCATCCACACATTTAAACTGGTAGCTGCGTTTTACCATCAAGTTTTAGCATTGATAAATCATCAAAAACACAGTAGTTGGAGGCACTAATGTTGGAATGTTTTATCCTCATCAGCGAGGGGAAGAGGGCTGATGGGAAATGTGGTCTTAATTTGACCAAATGCCACCACTAACAATGCAGAGCAGCCAGTCGTCTGCTCCTGCTGTATCACTTGATTACAGGGAGCCAAAGTGAAGCCCTCTGGGGTCTGCCACAGGCCAGCGAACGTCTGCATATTTCTACATAAATTAGCTGGTTTTTGGCTCATTTCTTCACTCAGCATCAAGTGCTTCACATCACTTGCTTCAGGGGGACCAGAGCTTCCTCTCTGACTCAGTTTGCAGTTACAGGAGGAATTATTATTGTTATGTAGGCGTGCTGTAATTGACTAAGAAACAAAAAATATGTCCAGTACTGTGGGATTTTCAGCTTAGTAGTTTCAACACAAAAAAGGGGACGTATGAGTGTTTTGGGGCTTTGTGAGACTCCCAAAGTGAGACACAGACCTTTAGAAAAATCTTTTAGAAAATTTAATAACATCCATTGCTTAGGTTAACTAAGCTAAACAAATCTAAATTCTTTTTTTATTTTTAAACAAATACCCACTGATGTAGATCCCACTGTAACGCGCTGCCAGTGTCTTACAGTTTACTGCACACTGTGTGAGAATAGAAGTGATGCACAGACGGTGCTGCACTGTATGTGTAGATGGGTAGAATCTCAAAAATCACTTACTGACTTTTATAGATTCTCCCAGGGCTGTGGTTCAGTAATTGTTTTGTTGTTGATTTTTTTTGTGTGTTGTGCTGCTCTTGTGCTTTGTTGAAATCCTCCAAAGGAAAAAAAATGAAAAGAAAAAGTAAACATCAGGCGAGGTTGTAGGTATAGTTTCAGATCAAATTACAAACAAATGTCAAATCTCTCTTTTAATGCTCCAGCTCTATTTAAACTTGTGTCAATAGAGACCTAGCATGACAAATTACATTTTACTGTCTTTATTATTAACAGTGGCATGTTTGGAGAAGATGAACTCTCAGTAAAACACATTCAGTTACTTGTGTTTATGTGGGCAAAAATGCACAAGAGGTGAAAGTACTTTTTCAGCCCTGACTAGTGTGCAGTCTTTTCTCAGGCTGCCTTCAGCCTCAACAACCTCCTTAAATAATCCAGTGTTCAGGGGACTATGGCTGTAAGCATCCATAAAAGAAGGTAGAGAGCCTGTAGTTTGCCTAAGAGGCAGAACCCAGGGCAAAACATGGTGCCTCACTGAAGTTTGAGTCGCAAATACAAGTTCAACTTGGAAAGAATTTTCCCAAAAATTTAAATTAAAGTGTGAACATTATGGGTCAATTCATCAAGAAAAATAGTTGGTGTGGCCGGTTTACTGTGTTTCGTTTACCATTGCAGAAGAAGAGGTCCACAAAAAAACTGAATTTCTGTGTGCTCCTTAATTTCTATTTTAATGATTCCCCTACTTTTCACCTCAGCCAGGAGTAAAACCTTGTTTACTTCAGTGTTTTTACTGAGTGAAGGATCATCATGTGTCAGATTCCTGTATGTGTGTTTTCTCTTTGTACTCTTGTGCACAATCAGGCTTTAGCAAAACTCATATTGTTACCAATGTGACAGCAGTTGGTTGGTTGTCCTCACCTTGATGAACAGACATTTTGGGTGGTAAACTCTTACTAGATAACATTTATAATTTTGTTGCTTGTTTGACTTGAGTTCCAGTCAATTGCATGACTCAGCATTTTCTCAGGAAATGCAAAGGGTCCTTAACTCAGGGTGGATCTTTCTCTATCATTATTCTTTTTAAAAAGAAATTCTTTCTGGTTTGAACATATATGGCTGCATTTCTCCAATATTACAACTTGCAACTGTGCTGCATAGATCAGTTTTGCAGTGTTTGAGCAGAATCGTGTGTGACCTGTTGTGCTTAGCTGCAGTGAGTGGTGAGGATTGGGTTGGTAAAGAGGCGAGGACTTCATAGATCTGCACATTCTGACGGAAACAGTGATGATGACAGAGTTACACCTCAGACATTTTGTGGCAAGAAGAAAACACTACTGAATGTGTATTTTTCAAACATAGAAACAGGTTTAATCAACGAAAGGAGGTGGACATTTAAAAAACAAAGAATGATTAAAGTGGGTCAAGCCCTCTTCAAGTTCTATAAGTGGCTAAGTAACATCTTTTATTAGACCCCTGCTGAAATCATCAGGGCTGTGTTTTTGTACAGCTTCTATACAGCTTCATCAGTCAGTAGTCTGAGTAGCACCTCTCATGACAGGTAAAGTAGAAACAGAAAGTTGGTGTAATAGCCCTTTAACGTCATAGATAAATACGTATGATAATGCTAAAAGCCATGCACAATGTATGGTTTTGTTTATGTACAGTGATATCCAAACGTGTATAATGATCAATATTTCATTGAGCAACATATTTATCTAGAGATCACAGTGGCCCTTTTGAATGTCATTGTGTTTCCCTTTGTTTCAGGCAGCTTGAGTGAATTCCCTCAGTACCACGGACAGTGCTGTCTCTGTCCGTCTGTCTCTCAGTCGTGTTAGATGTTATTCAGCCTCCTGCAGACTCAGCTGCTCTCTCCGGCTTTGTGTTTCTTAATTCAGCTACAAATCATCTTCTCCTCATTCTTTATGCATAGATCTGAAATAAAGAAGAAACCCTGCAGAGAGAGACGCACCACGCTCCCAAAATACAGGATAGAGAGGCAGACAGACTGCCATTCTCAGAAAAATGTAAAGTTTGTCTTGAAGGTGCCACCGGAACAGGGGTCGTGAGGTCATCCTCTGTGGAGCTTACGTTCTGTCATTACATTTTATTTGCCCGTTATTGCTGGAGATTTTGGTAGTTCTCTGATGCAGGTGGAAACTTTGTCCTGATGTACTAGAGCAGACACAACACATGCAAGGATCTAGTCAGGAGAAAACAATCTAGATCTGTCTGGATAAGTGCCATACAACATGTGTGACTGGGTGTTGATGCCGAGAGCAGGCTGTGTGAGAAGTAATAAGAATTTTTCTCTTTTTTTTTTTATTGTTTCCGAGCTTCCATTTTTTTTTGGCCATGTTTGGTCACCTGATGAATTAATTATTCACTCTCCTTTTAGCTCTGTTTTTGGTCTCCGCCAACTCCTGAGGGTGAAGAAAAAAATGTAGCTTTGCAGTTGGTAAATGTTCCCCTGTATTCGCCAGCCAACTGTGTCTGCTGTTTGGTGCTGAGCTGATAGAGTACTGCAGGTTAATAAGAGCTTGTTTGCTCTAAACAGCTACCTCCCACTGCTGCTGGGGCCGAGGTTGATGAGACTGAACCGTACAGTGATTGCGCCATAAAGCCAAACTATGAGCTTCAACCAGCTGAAAAGGTCTGTGGAGTCAGCGGTAAATCAGAGCTACTGATTAAAACTGCTAATGAAGGCAAGTGTGATGCTTGTGAAAATATTTTTTAATTTAGTTTAAAGACAGACAGCAGCTTCACTCTATACATACTTATCCACCCCCACCCCCACCCAACCTCTTTCTATTTATATGTTTCAAGATATTACACAGGGCTGCAAGGTGGCGTTTCTGCATGGAGTTTGCATGTTCTCCCCGTGCAATGTGGGTTCTCTCCGGGTTCTCCGGCTTCCTCCCACACAGTCCAAAAACATGTTGAGGTTAATTGGTGATTCTAAATTGTCCGTAGGTGTGAATGGGAGTGTGCTTGGTTGTGTAGCCCTGTGATAGACTGGCGACCTGTCCAGGGTGTCCACTGCCTTCACCCTAAGTCAGCTGGGATAGACTCCAGCCCCCCACGACCCTAGTGAGGATAAAGCAGTGTATAGATGATGGATGGATGGAAGATATTACAAGTTACAGTTCACGATGATGACGGTTGAAGTCTACTGTACTCTAAATGTGTGTATGTATGTGTGTGTGTGTGTGTGTGTGTGTGTGAACGAACGCACACACTCTTTGCAGCTGGTGTCAGAAACTCTGTCGCCATGGGGAACCGCAGTTTGATTGATGGCAGCCGCATTTACGCCATCAGCTTCCCTGTGAGAATCCAAAATGGCTGCCTGTTTCCACGGAGACAACAGACGTGCCCCCCCGCTAAGGAGATGAATGAAAATCCTCCTTCTTTCAGACAGAGAGAAAGAAAGGAAATAAAGAAAGAATGAAAGAGGGGTCAGAAATTCCAGTTAGGATGTTTTATTGTAGACGAGTCTGTTAGTAGTAATTGTAACGTATAGTTTTACGGTGCACTGGAAAGTCATTTATTCCTGTTAGAGCTCCTGGATTGGGTCGCACACGCTGTTAATCTAAGTTTGCACATAAAGTCCTTCCTAAGTTCATAGTAACTACTAGCTGTATTCAAACTAGTGTCTCTAAACTGTGGTACACCAACGTAAGAGATGCTTTTTTCTAGTGAAACCTTCAGTAATTGACATAACAGTTTCTAAGTAACATCTTTGCCAGTGAGAAAGTATTGCAGCAAAGAATTGCAGCAAAAGAAAAAAATGCATTTGAATGTTTTATTTCAACAGCTTTATATGATGACGCGTAATCCTTAGTCATTAATTGGCATCATTGTGATGATGAAGTTGGTGTAGCCCAAATTTACACAGCACAGCAAGAAAACCAATTTCGCTGTTTTGTGTAAATAAAAAAAAGAAGTTGTAGCTCAACAATTAGCAGACAAGAACAACACTGATACATATAAAGACTCTGGTAATCAACTATTAAATCTAAATCCTAGACGTTTTGCTTGGCAGAAAGGGTGGAGGGAGTTTACCACAGATTTTTATCTCCACTCTGTGACGTTCATTAACCCAATCCTGACTGGTTTTTTTTTTTCTTTGGCATTTGCTCCTCACCCGGGGCCTGAGCTGCAGCTGCCGAATAAAAATATGAGTTCTACTTTATTATTCAGTGAATGTCAATGTAATAAATTGCTGGTGTTTTGCATGTATAATGCACTTTACATTACCTGCAGGTGAACTTATTGCACTGCTGCAGGTCGAAGAGTCTGACAGGCCACAGAATACAGAATAACAGGCTGAGGCCGAGAGCATGTCGTTCTCAAATTATCCAAAATGCTAGAAGCTAAAGGACTGGAAGCATTTTGCTTGTTGAATTCTGTGAAAATAATGTGCAGCACTTCGTGATTCAACAACTTTGTGCTCATGTAAATGACAGAAGAAACTTTGCTGGGTACACACTTATTCACATTAATCATTACACTACAAAGTAAGGAACTACTGTTACTGTGGTGTTCACATCTTGGGTTACGGCTAGGGTCAGGGTTAGGACCTAGAGACATTTTTTTCCAGAAAAATAATCCCTTCTCTACTTAAATTTTCGCAGATGTAACTCCATCCATCCATCCATCCATCCATCCATTATCTATACACCACTTAATCCTCACTAGGGTCGCTGGGGGCTGGAATCTATCCCAGCTGACTCAGGGTGAAGGCAGGGGACACCCTGGACAGGTCACCAAGCGCACTCACATTCACACCTGCGGACAATTTAGAATCACTAATTAACCTCAGCATGTTTTTGGAACACTGCCTTGCAGCTAGAAGGTCGCCGGTTCGCGTCCCGGTGAGGACACCTGGGATCTTTCTGCGTGGAGTTTGCATGTTCTCCCCGTGCAGCGTGGGTTCTTTCTGGGTTCTCCGACTTCCTCCCACAAGGTCCAAAAACATGTTGCATGTTGAGGTTAATTGGTGATTCTAAATTCTCCATAGGTGTGAATGTGAGTGTGCTTGGTTGTCTGTCTCGAAGTGTAGCCCTGTGATAGACTGGTGACCTGTCCAGGGTGTCCCCTGCCTTCACCCTGAGTCAGCTGAGATAGACTCCAGCCCCCCACGACTCTAGTGAGGATTAAGCGGTGTATAGATAATGGATGGATGGATGTTTGAACTGATTCTGAAGAATAGTGACACAGAAAGGTCCAGTCTGCCAGTTGACAGGATCGGGTCCTTCAGTTTGTTGTGTATGAAACCCTGGAAATCTGAATCTGTGTTGTGACTGTCATCAGTACACTGCAGCTTCAAAGTAGAGATGCCGAACCATGGAAGAGACTACTTGTTTTGTTCAAGACGTGTCCTCCAGCATATAAAGAACACCGTATGGACATTAAGAAAACTTGATTTTCAACAGAAGAGGTCTTTATAATGGTTTACAACAGTTAGTACATAAAGCTGTGCTTTTATTGTCACTAATTGTACACACATTACTTGTAAGCCAAGTGGCAACAGTGTGTTTGTGTTCAGCTCAGCTTCTGACTGCAGAACACACCCAACATTGTGGTTAAACATGAAATAGATTCTTTAGTCTGGTAGAGGACAAGGTGTCAGTGTCACATTCTGCAAAGAAATCTGCAGTGGTTAAGTGGTTCCTCTCTGAGCGTCCTCACAGGGGCTGTGGGTCATCTGAAGGACAGTCAACAAGCAGCAGCAATCTGCTTCTCCACCTTATAAACTAGTAAATTACTGACTAGTCAATCCTGTGATTTGTGGGCAACCCAGCGTATTACCTGAACATACTGAGATACTAGCTTAGAGTGGATCAGTAATAGCTGTTCATACATATTTGTATTTTTTGTCTTTTCTTCGAGGTAAAACATGACACTGACACAGCGTCCTGGTCTATGACACATTTCAACGTCACATCGGTTTGTCAGAATCACATCTTTTTATTGTTTCGTCGTTTTGTTCCTTCTAAAATGGTAACAGGGAAGTTTGTTAGTATTGAAGTTTGATTGATTTGTTAACGTGCTAAAGAACTGGCACCATTACCGACTGGATGTACTTCAGTTTGCAGTGGTGAAGTACGCAACTAAGTCCAACAACTATGTATATTTACTCAAGGTTACTTTTCAGAGGCAATTATTGTACTTTGGACACAACATTTAAAACTTTAGATACAAAGATGAGCGTTTTACATAATGGATAATATAACAAGCTCTTAAAAGATTCAACCACTTCTTTACAACGTTTGTAACTTCTTCCACAAAGGCTTAACTTTTTCTTAACAGCTCCATCTAATAGTGTTTTTTTCCTCTAAACTTTTCACATGGTTTCAAATTATCCAACATCTTACCAAAAATCAAAGATTAGAGAAAAGTCCAAAAACTTCCCTCCTCTCCCATTAACCTTGTGATGAGATTTATCTGTCGTCATGATGCATTGAACTGTACATAAACCTGCAGCAGCTACAACAGTAACCTGCTGCTGACATACTGATGCTTCGCTATTAGTAATCTAATGATTTCATGAGTCAGAGGGACCAAACCAGTACTTTAATCCTTTATAATTTAACTACATTTTGCTGCTAATACTTTCTGCTAATGTCATTTTAACTTAAGCAGGAGTTTTCATGCAGGACTTTCACTTGTAACAGAGTATTTTTACGTCGCTGTATTGGCGTTTTTAATTAATATTTCTTCCACCAACATCATAGTCCTGAAGAAAAACATGAAGTGATTTACTGCAGCTCTTCAGGGATGCATCTGAATACTTTATTTACAGATTTGAGTTACTGAATTATTTTGTTTAGTTTATTAGACAATCATTTTTATAAGAAACTTTTTTTTTTTTACAAGAAAGTTAGAGACAGACTAATGGAATTCAATTTACTACAAAGTTACAGCCGTTTGAGTGAATTAATAACTTTTTCGTTCAGAAGTGTTTGTCTCTGAGAAAACCAGCGAGGGCGACTTTATCTTCATCGTTACCTCCTCTTCCTGTCAGCGGTGATTGCGTGCGTCTCTGATTGGTGATTCATCACCCGGTTGCTTCGCTTCAATCCCTCCTTCTCTCTCTCTCTCTCTCTCTCTCTCTCCTCCAGCACAGAGGCCGTGCAAGATAGGAAATGACCTACATAGCGTGGCGGCTCCCTCGCCTTGGCTGTCGTTTGCATTTCAAGGGGTGATGAATAATTTACACACACATGCACACACGCGCACAATTCCCAAACCTCCCCTATCCGAACATTGAACGTACATCCCACCGCAACATGACAGGCCTCAATAACGTCGGATAAGTGAATTCAAACATGGATCTGTGTGTGTGTGTGTGTGTGTGTGTGTGTTATTGAGGAGGTGCTAAGCTCTTTGAGGAGGTGTTAGGAGGAGAGCTGCGTGCCTGAGGTGCTGAGAACACTGAGAAACCACAGGTGAAACTTTCTGTCTGGAGGAAGAGCTGAAGAGGAAGAATAAGGAGGTGGAAAGAAAAGGAAAGAAGAGGTTGAAGTGAGGGGAGGAAATAAGGAGATGAGAGGAGAGGAATAAGTAGAAGTGGATTAAGAAGGAAAAGTGTTGAGGAGTATAAAAAGAAGACGAAAGGAGGGAAGAACAGGGAAATGAAACTGGAGGAAAGGAAACAACAGGAGGCGAGGAGGAGGCAAGAAAGTAAAGGAGGAATAAGGAAGAGGTGGGATGAGAAAGAAAAAGGAAAGGGAAGAGTTTAGAAGGAGGAAAAGGAAGGAGGAAGCATAGGAAACAAGAAAGGAGAGGCAAGGAAGTTGAGACATGAAGATGGAGGAGACAGAAGAAGAGGCAGTAGGGAAGAAATGATGAGGAGGAGATAGGAGGGAAGGGTGGAAAGAACGAGAAACGAGATGAGAGGAGAGAGGAAAGAAGCAAGGAGCAGCAGAGGCAAAAGAGGAGAGAAAGGGGAGCATAGGAGGATCTAGAAGAGGAGAGAAAGGGGAGCATAGGAGGATCTAGAAGAGGAGAGAAAGGGGAGCATAGGAGGATCTAGAAGAGGAGAGAAAGGGGAGCAAGTGAGGTCGGGGGAGATGGAATGGAGGAGGAAGAAGGAAGCGAAGTGAAGTATGAACAGAAACATCTAGGAATAGAAGGGGAGAATCAACAAAGGATGAGAGGGGGAAGCAGGAGAGGTGAAAGGAGGACAATGGGAAGAAGGCAATGTGTGAAAAGAGGAGGAGAGGAAAAATCAAGAAGAGGAGGGAACAGAGAAGGCAGAGGGAGGAACAGTTAGAAGAGGAGGAAAGAGGAAGAAGAGGAAAGGAAGAAGCAGGAGAGCTGAGAAGAGGAAGACGAGAGAGAAGGTAGAGTGAGGACATGTGAGGACAGAGAGGAGATAAGGAGGGAGAAATGAGGGGAAAAAGAAAAGGGGAGGATGGAGGATTGAAGAGCATAATGAGAAAAAGAGAGGGGATGAGAGATGGGCAGGCAGGAAGAGGAATGTCCAGGAGAGGAGGAGGAGACGGAGAGAAAATTAAGACAAGAACATGAGAAGGGTGACGGATGGGAGAGGAGAGATGAGAGGATGAAAACCTTGGAGAGAGTGAGGGGGAGAGGACGAAGACCTCCAGATGTTTCTTTTACCCATGATGCACTGCTGTTTGAAAGACGTCCAGCGTGTGTGTCTGCACAAGCTAGAGGTGTGTTTGTGTACTTGTATTCCTAATGTTGTGAGGACATGTCTCTGATTATGAACATCGTGAGGACTCAGCTTCTTGTCAGGACAAGGACACGTCCCCATAAACCATTAAACATTTGGTTAAAGATGTGCTTTAAAGGTTAAATTTAGGCATAGTTGAGTTTGTATAAGCTCTAGGAAATGAATGTCAAGTCAATGTAGTGTCCTGTAAAGTGTATGTGAGCCAGCTGAATGACCTACAGAGAGGACATCACTGCCTGGCAC
>NW_007579201.1:46366-73589 GCF_000690725.1 Stegastes partitus
CTGCACGGGGAGAACATGTAAAGTCCACGCAGAAAGATCCCAGTGTCCCCACTGGGACACGAACCGGCGACCTTCTATGAGGCAACAGTGCTAACCACTGCTCCACCTTGCAGCCCATATTGCAGATCATGTGACCAAAAAAGACTTAAGGCATAATTCTGCATCCATGTACGCATTTGCATGACGTAAATTTTGTCATCCACCCAAATCCACAAGGACTGTTCGCACTGAAAGCATCCCTACTGTGCGTGTTCCAAGAAAACAAGTGATGCATAAAACAAATGTTTGATATGAGGAGGACTGTACGAGGAGATTCTCTGTCGTTCACAACTTTTTGAATTCATCATTAACAGAGCTGTAATTGAAGTAGTCCCTGCCAGACTTTGATTTGTGCAAACTTTCCATTTACGGAGCCCAAACACAGTAGGGAGTCCTCATTTCTCCAGGAAACCTGTGCTACGTTCGCACACTGTGTTTCGCACACCTTAGAAATAATCGCTTACACAGTAGTACAGTGTAATCTGTAAGCAGCAGCTGTTTCCTCGTGTGTTTTTCTGTGTTCGATATGAGGGGAAACGCAAAAAGCTGAGTAGAAATCCAGCGCAGCACTATTGTAGTCCGTAGTCCGCTATCGGCCTGTGCACATGGACGCGGAAAGCATGAATTAACCATAACACAGTTATTACAGAGTCACAGAAGAGTTACGAACATCCAAAATAACGTCTTGTGTGATCACATTTTGAGCCATTAGGGGACAAATTATATAAGAAAACTGCTTTTGAGACCTTTATATGTTCAAAACAGGTTGCAATCTCAAGAAACAATTAATATAGCTAGCCTTGTTTTCATATAATTGTTAAGCACATTTAATGTAAACTTTTTAAATGTCAGAAAAGGCAATGTTTCCATTGCTGCTTTGGCACAAATAAACTCGGCTGCGTCATGTCATCAGAAGGTGACAGTAAAGGCTACAATGTAGATGGCTGTAATAAACAGAGTACATGGAGCTGGAAACAAAACCAGTTGTTTGCCAGCTACGTCAGAACTTGCTTGAAAAAAGCATTTCCATCCACAACATGACATGGAAACAGAGCTTGTGTCTTTTCGAAGCCTGACATATCTTAGTCATTTGTACCGTAAAGTTCCAGCGTGGTCCAAAAGCCTACATCAGCTCATGTATTCCTTCATTACCACACTGTAGTTGAGTGTCAAATGTGGATTATTACACAGATTTAAATCCCCAAACAAATGCATGGTTTTCTTCTGTTTGTAAGACTTTTTAAAACTGCTCACAAATATTTTAAAGATAGATTCAGTACAGCTGGTCACTGTCGCTTTTAATTAAGTATTACTCAAACAAAGGACGTTTGTTGGGGACTATTTTCAGTGGCGGACTAATCCACATTTGATGCTCTGGTGAGTATTTAGGGCAGCAGGACAATGTGAGTCAAAATAAACGACAGTGTAAGTTCATGGTAATGAAAGAACATGTTACCCAACTGATGTGTTTTTGGAGCTCTGTTGGATTTATCAGGATTTGTCTGCATAGACAAAACTTTGTTTCATTTTATTGTCGGTCTTGATCCATTTGTTGACAATAATAGGCACACAGACTTATCCTTGGCGTGTTGGACAATGTTAATATGTTCCTCTATAAAGAGTCGGGGTGAATGTAGGGAGATGCATGAGTTATTTACAATTATTAGAGTACAGCAGTGATTACAGCAGGGTGCTGGGGTGTATGGTAGGGTATATTTAGGTATGGAGGTACACTGTGTTGGGTTTATTAGGAGGTATATTGGTGTAATGGGAGGTGAATGGGGGTATATGAGGTATAATGCTGTAATCAGCTCACTGCAGGACGAAAACCAGTGGAGCTTATTAGCTTCTGCAGAGAGAGAGAGAGAGAGAGTGAGAGAGCATCAGACTACTAATCCTGTGCAGCGAGGAGCTTTAGGCTTTCAGACACACACATGTTATTGTATTTCTATCCTTGTGAAGACCCACAACTGACACAATGCATTCTCTAGCCCCTCCCCTTAGTGTCAAACTAAACCTAATTATAAGTCGATATTTTCCCAATAAGACTTTATCACATGATAACTCACAAACAATATGAGAATAGTCGTATATATATGTAGGAACTCTCAGAGAATTATCAGCTGAATCTGCAGCTTCATAGAGAGCTCCAGCTCACTGTGTAGCTGTTGGGGCCTCATCTCTGCTGTTCTGGTTCACTCTTACTGCTTCCTGAGCATCGTTTCTGGCTGCAGCAGGAGTACAGGGCTGCTCCAAACGACAACAAAGCCTCCAGTTTGCTGGGGCCTGCCTGCCGTGTGAACACAGAGCTCAGCTTCCTGTTTCTCTTCCCGCTCTTAAGTTATCTGTTCTGCTACGTTCTGTCAAAACAGCAGTGTGTGAATCTATTGAGACTTCACAGTTGCTTTATCCTATCTGTGAGTAACCTTGATAAGCACTCCACTGCTGATTTGCAGGTTGGCGTTTATTCAGATTTATAGGTTTTGTTAAAATGTTTTAATATATTAACACTAATATCTTATCTACACATTAAAATATCCTATGCTGTCCTGTTAATCAAAAGTTACCCAAAAAAAACAGAACCTTGCCACAGCAGTCTTTTTTTGTGCACAACCCTGAACATGACGTACTAAAATGAAATGTGCTGTGATTGCAGTCGTGATCTTTATAATACTAAACCAGATTTGCAAAGGCAGGCATGTGGTAATCAGTACTGACTTTTGAAAATGTCTCATATTTGGGTTTCTTTTAACATTCAAAGGCATTGAGCTTGACAGCGTGTGAGCTTGTCAGGGTTGAGTGAGCAGTTAGCCACTTGTGTCCTGTGTTTGGACCTTTGCTTGTTACGGAAAGTCACAATTTGTTCAAATACTGTATTTTTGTGCTATTTTAGGTTCTTGTCCTTTTCTATTTTAATTAACTTCAACTCCAATGCATTTCAGAAACACAAACATTTATTTAATGACCAGTAACCTTTTTCCGCTCAAGACGGATATAAAATCAATCCATCTGACTCTTGAACATGAAATGTCTTGAAATTCTTTACTTGGACATACGGATGGACAATGGTCACAGGTGACCTCCAATAATTCACATAAATGTCTCGTAGGGTAAAAAACATTTACGTCCAAAAGGTCAAAGGTCAAGTCTAGACCGACAACTTGACTCGTTAACAGAACCACAGAAACTGCAAGTTGGGAATTCTAGTAAACATTAACAGTCTTTCCTGAATGCTTTGACAAGTTTCAGATGTCTTTGAGCTGTTGTTTATTCTGTCAAAGAAACACAACCTCTGTAAAATTTTCACATGGTTTTACTTCAGTAACTGCCTAAAAATATTCATAATTATTAATATTTCACAAAAAAAAAAGTTAAATTGGAGCACATTGCAAAAATAAGGCCCTTTTTTCTTTTTTCATCTCTGTTTAATCAACCCCTTAGATTTACCTTATTAACCTCCTTACAGCTGGTTTAAAGTAGCGTCACCTCAACAAGCTAACACAGTACAATGCTGCTTACACATCTAATGTATCAATCTAACTATTTTATAACCGTATGTAATCCACAGGGACTGACATTAAGTTCAGAATCAGGACTTCAACTTTTATAACTTCATTTTGCTGATAATACTTTACTTGTACTTTGGCTTAAGTTGGACTTTCTGGCAGCTTGTGTTTCTTGACCTGTATGACTTTGTTGATGCAATGTCACAGCGTTCTAGTAATTAACTTGGAGAGCACAAAGTTATTATTATTGATAAAAAAAAATAAAAATAAATTGTGAACACAACTATGAAAACAAGCCTCAGGTTGTAATAACAACTAAAATTACCCTTAAACTTCCTTAAACTCTGTGGGAACAAAGTGTAAATTTACATGGTTGAAAATTAATGACTGAGCCTATGAGTCAATAAAAGTAATCAATAAAAAACTTGTATAACAAAATAGATGTAAAATATGAAAGATTGAGAGTCACCTCCGCTCCTCTCTTGTGTTTCAGTCTTCCTCAGAGTCTGTGCTGCAGCTTTCTGGCTCTGCGTCTGGAAAGATGCAGCAGGGCAAAGTGCAGCGCTCGCCGCCCATACATGCAGCTGGGGGAGCGCTCGTCGGCAGCCATCTTTATGTTCTTATCTCCCTCCCATACGCCCCCCCGCAGGCCAGGCTCAGCCCTGCTGTAATTGACTTTCTCCCACTGAGCCTGGTGGAGGCTTCAGGCTGCAGAGCTGCACTGAAAAACCTATTACACACTGCTGCACACCTACACACTGCAGACCTATAGAGAGAGAGAGAGAGAGAGAGAGAGAGAGAGAGAGAGGAGGGAGTGTGTCTCTGAATTCATCCAGAGGAGTCGACAGCATGTGTCTGTTGGTTCAGATCCAAACAGGTAGGAACGACAGAAATCTGATTAGCCAGCTTAGATCAGTGCAAGGATGACGGATCTGTGTGTGTGTGTGTGTGTGTGTGTGTGTGTGAAAGTGTGTGTGAGGGTACGTGTGTTTTCAGACAAAACTAATCTGCAGAGGTTTGAAACTTGCTCAAGTTTCTGTAATCTATCACAGTAAACACCATGTCTGCTTTTATTGTCAGAGTTCTGCGAAGAGAATCTGCACTGCAGCCGATAGTAGGGCCACACTGAGGAGGAAGACAAGGTCACCTTCTTCCAGCATACTGTAAATTCTCATATACAGTCAACTCAGAAAGTACAGAAAGTACCTTCACTTCCGCACACTTTGTGTTTAATTTGAAGGGGATAAAATTGTATTTTTTATTTGTCAGTCTGCACTCAATAACCCACAACGAAGATGGAAAAACATTCAGAAATTTTTGCAAATTTATAAAAAAATCTTTCATTCGTATAAGTCTTCAGACCTTTGTTCAGACGCCATTTTGGCAGCATTTACAGTCTTCTTGGGTAAGTCTCTACAGGCTCTACACACCTGGTTTTGGGCAGTTTATCCCATTCTTCCTGCAGATCCTCTCAATCCATCTTCAGGTCTCACCACAGTTGCTCTGTGGGGTTTAATTCTGGACTTTGGTCACTCAAGGACAGTCAGAGAATTGTCCTGAAGCCACTCAAGTGTTGTATTGGCTGTTTCTTTGAGTGATTGTGATGCTGAAAGGTGGACCATTGTACCTCAGGTCTCTGCACTCTGAGGCAGGTTTTCATTGAGGACCTCTTCGTATTTTGCTGCATTCATCCTTCCCTCAGCTCTGAGCAGACTCCCTGTCCCTGCTGCTGAGAAGCACCCTCATAGCATGATGCAGCGTAGGGATGGTATTATCTGGATGATGAGCAGCGCCTGCTGTTTAGCGGACATAGTGCTTGAAGGTCTGCTCAACAAGTTTAGTTTTTTTAGCAATCAGGCCAGAGAATCTTTTTCCTTGTGCTCTCAAAGTCCTTTAAATGCTTTTCGGTAAACTCAAAGCAGGGTGTAGTTTGTCTTTTACTCAAGAAAGGCTTTTGTCGAGCGCTCCACCATAAAGACTGAACTGATGCAGCACTGCTGAGATTGTTGTCCTTCCAGCACATTCCTCTATCTCTGGACTACCCTTTATTTCCACTAAGGCAGTTTGAGGGCTGGTTCATAGCCAGCGCTTCATCTCAAACCAATTCGAGATTAGAAAAACTGGTTCAAGAATGGCACTAACACTGATCTAGAACCAAGAGCTGCTTATGTCAGGGGTTGGAGGCAGAATCATAGCGACCAACTAAAAACTACTATTTAAAAAACAAACAAAACACAACTAGTCTCCCTAACCTGAGGAGGAAGAACCACAGCTTCAGCATGGACATGAAATGAAAGCAGCAGTGTTTAAATGTTTTAATGTTGCCAGCTGGTGCTCATAAATGCCACTGGAAATGCCCGTGTACAGAGCAACGTCCACAGACATTCCCCCTCTTTTATAAATGCTTGGTGAAGTGGTTCAGCATCCTCACCTTGATCAGTGTCTCGCCACAGTTGTACCATAGAGGCCTGTGGAGCGTTCACCTGACTTCACGGCTTTGTTTCAGTCCTGACATGCAGTGATTACTGTGGGACCTTTACATTCACAGCTGTATGGCTTTATAAACTATGTCCAATGAACCGAATGCACCACAGGTGGACTCCGGTGAAGGTCACAGCAAGGAGTCAAAGGATTTTGGGAAATGAGAAATTTCAGAAAAATGAAAAAATCAAAAAAAATAAAAAAAGAGAAAAAAAAATCAAATATAAACCAATAAAAGATTTATATAGAGCTGGAGTTCAAGGGGTGGTCACTACATCAACACATCCTTTTTACATTTATCACTCTGCTGAATTTCTTTTTCTAACAGAAAATGTATTTCTATACTATTTCCAGGCTTTTTATTGTTGCTGTGCTACACTTCTTGTTATGTTAATGTTATTTACAAAAAGTACACAAACAAAATATGCAGTTGCATGTTGCTGGGAAGGTCCCTGTGGATGCTTTTTGCCTTGGCAGGACTAAACAGGGAGAACTACTGAACAAAAATATGCTGTAAGTGTTGATATTGAGCAATATTCCATTGCTGACATATTACAAAAGTACACCAGTAACAAACCCTGATTGTCTCATATATTCTGGCATTCAGTTCCTTAATGCTACGTGACAAAATTCTTATTTAAAGATGCTGAAGGAGCAGACAGAGCCTCTCTGGTTTATCTCAGAGCCATAGAAATTTGTTTCTGTCAGTGTGGAGAAAGCACTGATTCTATTTTATTTTACTCTTTATGTTGTTATATATATTTATATATATGGTTCTTGTATGTCTTTTAAATCTTGTCTTAACAGTTAACATGAAAGCATTGAATATATTGCTTTGTATTGCCTTTCACAGCATAACCACAAGTTTGACTCTGCACAGAGCAAGGCCAATATTTCCAATGGGGAGAGAAGTTGTGCTGTCTTGAACAGCTGCCTCGGCTGAGGCACTGTGCTGATTTCCACCAGGTTTTGCAGCCAAAGTTTTGAACTAAATGGAAACTTGACCTCTAAAATATGTATGCATGATTCTAGCAGGGATGAGTTGTCAACAAACATTCATTTTTGTATAAAGTGCCCACTTTCTTATAAACGGGTAACCTTCAGTTTTCACTGAGGCTGTCAGAGTTGTTCATTTAACCACATGTTTATCACCTCCACCAAGGAGGTTATGTTTTAGCCGGCGTTTATCTGTTTGTTTGTTTGTTTGTTTGTTTTTTAGTTAGTAAAATAGCTGGAAAAGTTATGAATGGCTTTCATGAAATTTTCAGAAAATGTTGATCATGGCACAATGAACAGATGATTACATTTTGGGGATGTTCTGGCTCACCATCTGGTTATTTTCTCATAAAACACTAAATGCTGTAAAGTGTTGTTGTCGCGCAGAATGCTGTCGTTGCGCCGTTTGTCCACTAGATGGAGCTCTGACTCCATTCAGTCCTCACTGCCGTCTTCTCAGTAGTACAGGAAGAAGCTGCAGCCAGGAGGCATTACAGGAGTGGGCTGTGTGGAGCTACTGACAGATAAGTTCATAACAACGTTGTGACATTACCAATGACTCAGCATGTTTCCTCTTTCACTTTAACTCTCTTTGCCATGTGTCATGACAACTGGCACGTGCTTTGTTGTGTCGGTTGTGCTTTTCATGTACATTACATTGCTAAAGTTGCGCTAACCTAGCTTAAGCTACTCCCTGTCTGTTTATGTTAGCAATAGCATCGCTGTAGTTATGCTAACTTAGCATAACGTTAGCTAAAAAGCCAGCAAGTGATTGCAGCAATAACGTAAGTGTACACAATATTTCAGAGGACAGAACGACCGTCCATCACTCGGTCAGCTTGTTATTAATGATGTCAATGTTAATTCAAATGCTAAAGGTGTGCTTTGATTATCCATGAATCTAATAGTGTAGATAAAATGAATGCAGGACGTTAACATTGGCTGGAAATCACAATATGGTGGAAATGAGCTGCTTGGCGGAGGTCTGCGCTCTCTGAGAGATTGTGGTTTGCAGTGGTGATGAACTGGACTGCATCATATTGAGGTGCTTCTAATGCTTTGCCTGCTCCATTTACAAATAAGTGGAAAGAATATTAGAAACCTAATTTACTACCTGTGTCAATTTAAAGAGCCAGTAAATGTGTTTTATTGGAAATAACTATAAACATAGGCATTGGTTATGGAAATGAGTTGTATCAGCAAGACGTGTATTTGAATAAAGTGTGTGTATGTGTTGTCAAACACTAAGCACATGTTTGTATCCACTAACTAGGGCCATCTTTTAAAAAAATGCTAAACAAACATGGTCACCCTGTGTTCCATATGGTGTTATACGTGCAGTGTGGTCCACCAAAGTTACTATATGTGACTATATCAACTACATTACAATACTCGACGCAAGCGAGCTAAGATTAGGCTGCTTTCTACTACAGGAGCTTTCTGTCTAGTTTAAGGGCGGTTTGAACCTTTTTGTGTGTTCCAACCAGAAGACACACCTCAAAATAACCTCTATTACAGTTGTTTTGGGGAAGAAAAATGTACCTAAGACAGGATGGCTGCTTCTTAGTCGCTCTGAAAAACTGCTATGTGGGTTTTTACACTGATTGGTTAACTTGAAACCGACAAATACTCATTAGTTTAACTCAGAGAGTAGACTTGTGTCGGTTTTGTGCCGTCTTGAAGTCTTTGTTGAGCAGCAATTTTGTCCTCTCTAACGATACCATTTTCTGTTTCTTTTGACTTGTACAGTTAGCCAGCATGCTAACAAGCATATTATTCAAAGTTTAACAGGATTTAAACAAATAAAGACTGTATATAAAACATGGATGTAGCCTCCTGGTCTGAAAAGTGAATGCTAGTGCCTGACACCTGCAGTATCTCTAGTGGTCAGCAGGGGGCGACTCTCCTATCCAGTCCATTTGTATAGAAGGTGAAAAGAAAATAAACCTATTTTCCCCTTGGTTTATGTCCTCAATAACATTTTCTTTGTGACTTTATGGTCTCAATTGCTAGTTTTAGGTGTCCTTCAATACAACTTGATGTTCATTTTGTAAATTATGGCCCCATTTAGAGTAAATCGATGATAAAGCTTTCGGGCATGACTACCTTGTAATTGACAAGTCTTTCCTGTATTACCATGGTGTCCACAGGTTTTCCAATCAGATCCATGCCTCATTCATCTTGTTCCAAAAGACCGAGATAGGACCAGCCAAATACCAAACTCAAGGCTTCTCAATGGCAGTCCGCACACCAATGGGCGGTCACTATGGCCATCTTTTATATATAGTGTAAGGATTCAAAGAGGAAAATAGGTGTAAATGTGTGACAAAAGTAATATTATTGAGGAAGACAACTAATCATACATTTTGTTTATTTTATTTACTTGTTTATTTTAGAAAAAAGTTTGTACTTTTTTTGTTTTCTCCAGAGTATATGTAGCTATTTATCCTCAAAGTCTATTTATTATTATTTGTTATTCATATGCATTAAAAATTCACCAGAAGGCGGGAAGCTCATAGTTTCTTGGGAGGGAAGTTTTTTATGTACTTTATGTTTATGTAAGTTTTTCATTTATTACAAAATGTAAAGCGATAAAATAAACCCACTTTACTTAGGCTTCGGCAGCCCAGTTAAAAGTTTGCCCAGGCTGCAGCTTTGAGTGGCGCTAACTTTCCAATCAGATTTATTCACTGGGGCTCTTTCCATTACATTTTGTTGGGATTTGCTTTTATTTAAACGCCAGCTCCAACCAACCACCAGCACTCAATACTCCCAACTCAGCCAAGCGTGAAGCCTTTTTTGTTATATTTCTTTTGTATTTTCCACTCACGTTTTTTTTAATGCACAAATTGAAAATGCCCATTAAAAGAGATGGCTGGAAACCTGTCTACTGCAGGCACAGAAGGTGGGCTGTAGCACAGTATACTCTTCTTTACTACCGAGCTTGAGGAAAAAATGTTGAGCGTTGAAGAAAAGATCCCAGATGATACCAGTTTGAAAGATGAATGTTGTAAATTTAAGCACTCGGATGTTGTTCGTATAGGACCAAAGAATAGTTTGTGGCTTTATAGGATTCATAGATTTACGGACTAACTCAAAGTCTGTATTGTAACACTGAGTTTGACTATTATGATGTTTAGTATTTATTTAAACACAGGTACTGGATGTATGTAAGATGGTCTTGAGCGCTTAACACACTACAATTAAAGAAAGCACACAAGAAAACAATTTGACAACGCCTTCACAGCACAATGACAGAACCAAACCAAATACATGAATGAATAAATTTAAGAACTAAATCGCAAGTAGCCCAGGCTGCTGGATTAATATTTAGTCAAACTGTGATCTTCAACATGGCTTGCGTTTCTCTTTGCAGACTCTCCAGACTTGAATCTTGAATTAAAAAAACTTACTCTCCAAAAGAAGCAAAGGTAAAGAATGACAGGGAGACACAGACAGATAGAAAAAGAGAGAGACCTGTGTGTTTCTTTTCTCAGTCTCAATGTTTTATTGAAGGGAGAGTCTATCTAGGTCAGTCTGTTCAAACCAAGCTCGCTCTACCAACCCTCTCTCTCTCTCTCTCTCTGTCTCTGTCCTCAGTTCACTCTGGTCTGCTGTCAGAGCCGGGAGACGGAGGGAAGGAGGGGAGAAGAAGAAGAAGAAGAGATCACAGATGTGGAAGAGGACAGGGGTGGAAAAAGAGAGAGAGAGAGAGTGATGAAGTTAAAAGAAAAGAGGGAGAAAGATGAACGGAAAGACTGATGCATGGAGGGACGAGGGAGGCGTACGATGTCGGAGGAACAAGAGAAGGATGGACGACAAAAAGGGAAATGTTAGAAAAACAGGCAAGGTGAGAAGTTTGAAAGATTGGAGGGATGAGAAGAGGCATATATGGGAAATGTAGGGACAGATCAAAGCAGAGGGCTATAGGAATAGATGAATAAAAGGATGAGGGAGGAAACTGATCAAAGATAGAATTAAAAATTAAAGGAAAAATGGAGGGAATGATGGACACATGTACTATATTAAGAAAGGAAGCAATTCTGAGTGTAGCTATGCTTGGTCCTCCATCACCTCAAATGAACAAATCCTTTATAGTGACTGGTCTTGCTTCCAGGAAATAGCCAGAGCCCCAAGTCTGACACTAAGCAAAGCTGTCAACGACTCCCGTTTGCTCCGCTTTCAGCCTGGTATCTACGGACGTGACATGTGAAACGTGCCTGAAGTGGCGTGCTATTTATACGCAATCTCATCATATCACTTTACAGCCCATTTCGATGGGTTTCCATCATTGTGGTATTTTTCCTGCTTAAGGAAGAAAAAAAGCAAAGCAAAAAACCTACGAGGGGATCATAAAACGGCATAAATTATAAGCAACAAAAGTCAGATTTAATCCTCCCTGTCAGGTCAGAGTTCATAACAGCACTGCATTCTGATAAGGCACCATGTCGTAAGAATTTTAAAGCTGTAATTCACAACTAATTCCTTTTTTTTTTTCAATTTAAACTATCGCATCAACCTTTAAACAATGCTGGGCTTTGCAACACTTCTGGCAGCGGCAGGACTGGGTTACGACCAGTCCCTTGTTTTTAAAGTTTTACACTTTGACCACAACTGTGTGTTACAAACCCTGCAGACCGGCGCCTTTTATCATCAGAATTTGATCAGTTCAGTCCAGTAACATCTGGAAAGTGTATACAAGCTGTAAAATCATTTCATTTGATCCCGTTTATGGGTTGAGAAGCCACATGCTTTCGACGAGCTCGACTAATGCTGCATTCCATTTGCTTTCGAGAACAAAGCTGGCAATCACACCTGAGTTGACTGCGCCCATGCAACAAGTTAAAAAACCAAGGTGCACATGTCCCGGAAAACTTGTCTGTAAATTCTTAGTCAGTCAGGCCATTGTCATCCCAATAGTTTTAGTAGAAGACCACTGAATTTCCCTTTTCTGATTGCTGAAGAGATTTCATGGTCACCCCTAAATCACATGGATAATGCTCCATTAATGACCTAAGACTTGCCTGCTTCGAGGTGTGAATGGCTATGAAGCTGCCTGGAGAGGGATGACTCAAGGTGTTAATGATGGTAAACCTACCTGGAGAAGGCTGTCAGGACTGCATTATAAGTACCTGATAAAGAGTGTCATAGACCATCCCTTCTGTTTAAAAATGGCTGCACCAGTTTAACATAGATGGCTTTCTTCACTCCGCTCTTAAACCATCTGTCCTCTCTGTCCAGAATGTGAACATTATTGTCTTCACAGGAGTGTCCCTCATCCTTCAGCCACAGGTGGACTGCTGAGTCTTGTCCTGAGGAGCTGGTTCTCCTGTGATATGTGGAGCACTTGTGGGGCACTCCAGGAAAACCTTCATTGTCAGGTTAGCCACTGTTAGCAACACCAGCTGATAAGAACATATTACACCCATTTTATCCATAGAAACACCATAGCAACACATCCACAGGTAGGAGTTGGACAGGACTTTGTGTGTAACTGATATAATGAGGCACTAATGAGACAGAAGTGCTAATAAACACTAGATTACTACAGCTTTCACTGCTGTTGATGTGCTGAGAAACCATCTTGGATTTTGAAGTTGGGGTTGGTGAAATCTTAGGAAATCTTACAACAGAAATCGTTCCAGTTGAACACTTCCGATTAGGAGCAATTTTCAAATTCAAATGGAATGCACCATAAGAACAACACTAATGTGTATGACCAAAACCATGCATATGTATAATAAAGGCTAGATGTCTTTAAGGCGGCGTTTTGAACGGGATCACCCTTCGACCATCTTGATACGGGGAAGCTCTGTGGCGGAACCTGTGGTACATGAAGGAAGGTGAGTGATCTGCACAAACATAAATACTGTTATATTGCTGAAATCTTGATGGATTTATAAACGCTTTGGTTTCTTACAAACGTTATGAACGTGGCTACAATTCAAATTACAAAAATACAAATAAAATACAAAATGATTAAAATACTAATTGTTGCTGGCCGTGAGAGTGTAACATAATTATCCATCAGTGCAGTGTTATAACTACACCTCTGATGTTTATAACAAACCAAACCGTTTGAAAATCGGTAGAAAATTGAGCAAGTTATGGTTATTTAAAAAGTACATGTCACTACAACACAATGTTATGGGTGAGCGAGCGCACCGTACCAAGATGGCCGCCAGTGTGGCCGCGCGATTCCATTGGCCGACAGTGCGGATGGGACAGCTAGCCTTTATTATATATATCTATGGCCAAAACTGGGAAATATGTGGAACATTTGGACGCTTTGAACTTTTTTTTGTCTCATGAGCAGCTTTGATTTAAATTGCTAAGATGCCATCATGTAATGTATATTATTGGAGTATATTATTCTCCATTCTGCAACCTATTCCCATTTCAGTTTTTCCTTTAAACAATATGCTTAATGTTGCTGGTAATCAAACATGGTACTGCAGATGCTGAATTCCATCAAATTCTACAAAGAATTCAATTTAAACTGATTTAAGCTGCAAGTTGTTTTTAATAATGTAATTGTTAGCGCTCGCCCAATGTTTGCATGTAAAAGAATGTTTCCTAAAAATGCAGCCCCCGGATTCCTCATTAAACGTGTACCATCAACTGTTTTTTTTAAATCAAAGAACCAGATATGGTGCAAACCAGTTGTTAATCATTTGGATCAGCAATATAACCAGAACACTTCCATGTTCATCCTTGTCATACAAGTGCTTTTAAAATGCAGCTTTATCTCACAATTTCTGTCAATATCTTGGAGGTTTCAGAGTTTGTTTATAGCTATGTGAAAAAAATACAAGTAGCAAACTATGTGTTGAAGCAGATCCAAGAGGAAGATCAATGGAGTTTTAGGATTAATTCAATCCCTGAACCTTTACTTCAGGTTCCCACTAATTGGTCTTTAAACATTTTCTATGGGAGAAATTAATGGACTTTTTTAATTCTGGTAACGAGAGCCGCCCAAAATAGCTTCTCCTTCTAATGGAGCCCAGATCTCAACTGGGCAGCCAGACATTCTGTAGACACGCTACATAAAATAAACATGTAAAAAAAAAAAAATAGGTTGGACGATAAAAATAGCAGAACATCAGAATAATTTATGAATGAAAACACACATATAATGCGCATGCACTGCTGTATTACAGAATATTCAAACGCCACAGATGTTGATACCAAGTTTTGTACTTCAGTTGTTTCTGAAACGTTTGAGGCCAACCTGCGCTACTTTATACATCCGCCTATATACATGCCTTACAGTTGGTGCATATTGGTGTCTTTGCAGTAGACATAGTGAGCTGACTTTAGCATCAACTTTCATTCTAACGTAAGAACTACAACTGAGGGAGAATAAAAAGAAATGTACAATCAAGAGCCTGTAGCCAATCCTTAAGGACCTTTTCAACTGATCCACGAGTCGATTGCACATTTAATCAGTTTTTGATTCTTTAAACACCAGTTACAGCCCAAGACAATAGCAATTATAGCAGTAGATTGGTCAAGTTGTGAGAAATCCTCCTCCAGCATCACACTTTCCTTGTCTTTTTAGATCTTCAATTCATTATGAAGATCCATCCAGCGGACTGTTTGACCACTTATCCTCAGCTGCAAGGCACCTGGACCAATTTTTTTTCCCCACAATCTGACGATGCAAAAGTTGTGTATGTTAATAGATGGATTATTATTAACATACAAAATGCGACGTGAATAGGAGGTCGGTGCAGCTACTACTCATAAAGTCACAGCCTAAATTAGAGTCTCGCTCCTTTGTTCACACAGAGCTGATCAACGCCTGGAGAGACTGTTGTGTGTTTGATTTTCTACCCTGCAGACACACACTGAATTAATTCAGAAAGAAGAGAGAGAGAGAGGTGGTGGTGGTGGGGGGGAGGATGAGTGGTGGAGAGTGCTAGTGAATGCATTGCCATCCTTGGAGCCTGCATGCGCGCTCACCCGCTGCCTCTCCATCGGGCGCGTCGCCGGGCATGCGTGCTCGTCCACGACTAATAAAGACAGAAGAGGAAAAGGAAGAGGAGGAAGGAGAGAAGAGAGAGAGAGAGAGAGAGAGAGAGAGAGAGAGAGAGAGGTAAAGCCGCCGTCTTCTTCTTCTTCTCCTTCTTTTACTGCTGCAGTGTCTGACTCTCCCTCCACCATCTTCATCATCATCATCCTCTCCTCCCTCCTGTCTGTCTGTCTGCCCTCCCCCTTCCCTCCCCCCCTCTCCCTCCTCTCTCCTCCCCTCCTCTCCCTCCTCCTCCTCCTCCTCCACCTCCTCCTCCTCTCTCTCCCCTCCATCCAGTGAAGGCATGGCCAGATATCACAGCGACAAAAGAGAGAGAGAGCGCGGTAGAGAGACCTTGAGGGAGGCTGAGAGAGAGACGGAGTGAGAGAAGGAAGGCTGCAGACTTCCAGAGCAGAGAGGAAGAGGAGAGGAGGAAGGAGAGACAGAGATAGAGGAGTCTCCATCTTCGCCATTTCAGTATGTTTTCCCTTTCTGTTTTCCATACTGTTTCTATAGGATCTGATCTCACCGATGCTCTTTATGCAGCTCTGCTTGCCTCCATCACATTCCTGTTGTATTCCTACAGTGTCATGCTTGTGTTGTTTCAGAGCTCAGTTCTGATGACAGTCTCGTTCTATTCCTCTAATAATCTGAGGCTGTCACAGTGCCTGTATGCGCCTTTTACGGGGACATTGTCGGCCGTAGTACCTCTGTAATACTCCTGTAGTGTGTCTGTCATGCTTCAGTGCTGACTTTCGGTGGCAGTCTCCTCTGATATTTTCATGTTTTTTTTTTCTCTTCTTGTGCAGTGTTTCTATGGTGCTGTGTCTGCCTTCGCCTCACTGTGCCTTTGTTGCGAGTTACAGTGTCATGTCTTGTGTTTAGTTTAATATTCACAACCCTGCCGAGCGGTATTCCTGTAATATTCATATTCCTACAGTGAGCTTTAGTGTGTTTGTGCTGCTCCGTCTGTAGTGACCTTAAGCCACCTTTAGATGATGTTTATTCTCATGTTTCATTATCATAGTCGTATATAATTTCTGTATTATTGCTTTGAGGTGTCAGTGATGCCCAGTGCTCTATAACATCCCTGTAATATTTACGTAATGTTCCTACAGGGTGCTGTGAAGCCAGTATTGTTCTGTCTAGTGAGCGTATAGGATACCTCAGTAGACCTCACTTGGATATGATAATCCAGGCTGAGAGCACAGTGTATAATATTTTATATTCCTACAGGGTGTCGGAGTGTGTCGGTGGTCCGGTAATATTGCTGTAATGATTCCATGCTGAGCTGAAGTGAAGTCTGAGGTGACCTTATGGCACCTTTTTATTAAGTTTATCCCCTCTGTGCTCACTAGAAAATTTATTATGTACATGGAGCATCTCTATCACTCTCTTAGAACTCTCTACTGTCCTTAGAGTATTTCATTAAATTGCTCGAATCTTCACAGCAGACTATTGAGTCCTGTAATAAAATGTAGAAGTGAGCATACGTTTATTTTCAACACTTGAGTGAATTAAGACAACTTAAATAAATAAATAATAAGTTAGTGCTACCTCAACTTTATTGTCCCCAAAGGCGGATTTTTCTATAGCAGTCATGTGCCAATCTTATATAAAACACAGTGAAATCGATAAAACATATCACAAAAAGATGTAAAGCAAATGTTAAAATCCACTATGTAAGCTCCAGTAAAACACTACTTCATCATTCAACCCATTCACACAGACAAGTATGAAGTGAAGTGTCTGTGGTCCTATAACTTGTTCTTTATTGGAGCTGTAGATGTAGAGTAACTGTACAGTTTGAAAAATAAATCTGTTCCTATTGGAATCAGTCTGTAAATTAAAGTTGCTCAATTTAAAGAAGTGTCAGTACAGGAAGTGGGAAACTACCAATCTAAACTCCTGCATGCAAAACTACAAAGACTTCAAATCTGATGGTGAGGCGAGAGGTAATTTCAGAAGCAAAGTCAAGGCGTATACTTTACGACTAGGTAACTTCACTCAGACGTAAAAAGTTCCATGAACTTTAATTTCCCGGGGGCTAATGTGCAGGAACTTCCCTAATGGTAGATGTTCTTCCAACACATTGGGAAGAAGACTGAGCAAATTAGTCCACTGACCTATCAAAACTGCGACAGTCTTAATTTCCGTCTGTTTTTAAAAAATGCATGCGAATAACAGTGTTGACAAAAACACTAGCGTACTTCAGCGATGTTTCATGATGCAAGATCCATCACGAAAGATCCTGTACTACCCCCAAAAAAGAGGGAGGATCAAACCATCTCCCCGGAATTTAATTTACACTGTGGCCTGTGGTGATCTTGATCCCCAAAGTCAGAGTCAGAGCCAATGTTCAGGCTTAGACTTCATACTGTAGATCTGCTTGTCCTGATGTGCTTTTGAGTGAATTATAGAAACTTTACTGCAGGATTTCTTTGATGTGCCTGAGGTCCACCTGTAGATAAAGTAAAGACGTGTGGAGGGAAAAGACAGACGGGCTTACTGTAGTTTGAGAGCTTGTATAGATACCCCTTGTTTTATCAGCAGAATTATATATATCCTATGACTGGCAAAATTTAAAGGTCCAGGATCTCCATTTTTTTTATACTGAACAAATAATTACAGAGGAAAAGGAAAACCAAATAACAATGGAAACAAACCTATATGGTAATCCCAACTGGTAGACTTCATGTTCAATTAAATAAAACTCTATAGTACATAGTTGCTTTACTGTAAAGCATCAGTTAGACACGCAACTGACCAAACAAGTGAGTCTCATTCAGGAGTAACACATACAGGCTGTTAAAGTATAAAATAAAAGGTTGCTATTTCTTAGTGAAATGGTTATTCCATCCTCTAGCTGCATACGTCATTTTTTTTGTCCTTTAGTGCCGTAATAGATAGGTTTGGTAGGCTCTCCGAAAATCACCAGAAATAGTTGGATATCCTTCATAGTGTTTTATTTCGTGGGGAGCAAACTTCTGCTTATGTTTTTGCATTTCAACTTTTAATTGTTCTCCTGAGCTTTTTGTTCCATGCCGTTTATTGTGTTCTGTCAAGAAGAAGCTTTGGGTGTTGTTGGATGTCATAGTGTCAAGACTCAACTCAGTAAAATAATGAGAATATTTTTCTAGAGTTACACATTTAGAAGTTTTTCCCATGTAAAGCTTAAAATGGTTTAGATGTAAGTCTACCACCTTGTGTTATCCAGAAAGTACGAATCTGTGAAGTCTCCACCCACCACTCAGCTTCTTGTTACAGCTCGAGCACACCTGCTCTCCTGCGACTCAAATGGCTCAAGTGCTGTAAAAGAACCAGAGATGGTTCTAAAAATGAAAAATGTCTAAGAACTCCACCTTGCAAGCTGACAGGGTTTCTCAAGATTTGTTAGGGAATGAAACCGCAGATGTCCACGGTTTTGAGACTATTATCGGTACACCAGAGCTGGAATTCTGAGTCATTGCGTTGTTTATTTTATACATAATGCGTCTTTAAGAAAATGTAAACAAGGTTAAAAAAAAAAAAAAAAAGTAGATTTTCAATAGAGGGGGTCCTTCAGCAAAACAAAAAAAAAGCCCCTTTTTGAATTCCTCTTCTTCACATATATTTAATATCTTTGCTTTTCCAAATCTGTCTTTCTTTAACTTGTAAAGGAGTACAGGCGGCGTGATCTTTGATTTTCGATGAGTTCTCTGTTGTTTTGATGGAGGGAATGATGCAGACTCTAGCTTAGCGGTTTCCGACTCATGGCCCAATCTGGATGTACAGGGAATTTTCTAGCAAAAGGCTGGATTCACTCTTCCAGCTGAAATGTCAGTGCCATGTGTGCTTTGGAGTGAACACTCTTCCTCTTTGCTGAGATGGAGCTGAGAGCTGGACACGAAATAATCTTTCTGTTGGATCTGGTTCTGTTGAAGCTAGTTTTGGGGCTCTGCATGAATCCTGGTAGATTTCTCTCCTGGCTGTTTTACTGTGTAAACAAAGAGACCAGGTGAACTCAGCTGAAAAGTAATGAAAGAAAGACTCCTTTTTTTCTTTCTACTTTCGACTCTCTGCAGAGATAGAGTCAGAGACAGGCCAGAGTCTGGTGATCATTCATAACTGCAGAGGAAAATAAACCTCCCTCATCTCTGCAGCCCAACACCACCTGTATGTGACAGAGGATATTAAAAACAGCTTCAGCTTACACTTGACCAGCCATAGCAGAGTGCTGGCTACAGATAAATTCTCCATTCACACCTGTAGGTCTTCTCACATCACAGCTCAATCACAGACTAAAACCAGACCTGGTGCGGCTCTCTCGGTAAGCTGTTGTGTGCAGTTTTTTGCAGCAGTTGTTAAATTTTAGTTCAGTTTCTGAACAACCTGTGTGATAATGTTTCTTTGTCATTCAGTCTGTCAAGACTTTTTACTTACCAACTGAACTGCTGAGATTTGTGGCTGCAGCTTCAATGTTGAATGCAGCTTTACAAGAGCAAAGTCCAGAGGTCCAGTCACTGAATTAGCATTTTCTAAAATGTGATTTGCAGCACGATATAAATTGGCATGTTTCACTAATCAAAAGCAAAAGCCATGTTTTTGTCCCATGCAAGAGCATAAAAAAACTAACTCTACCATCACAAGTACTGGCACTTTGGAAATGAAACACAACTCTGCGACCTACATGTTGCAAACCAAGTACACCACTTTACAAATCCTTAAACTATCTCAATCTTTCTTTCACACGAAGAGCTACAGATACTTCACAGCTTGACACAGCTTGAAATCTATACTGTACCTGTGTCTGCCTACGCTAAACTAAAACGTTATCTGACTGCAGCAGTGATCGAGGGCTGGAGAATTCGTTTTGAGGTCCTGCCTCCTGCTCAGCCCAAATGTGAGCACACACCTCTTGAACTTCATGTAGCATTGCCACCGCTATCTTGACTGCTCACAGTCTGCTTATCATGTTCTAGAAAAAATGAGTAGCAACTGCTACCATCTAGCTAACTGCATACCAACAACTTTCCTGACACAGCGGTTGTGTCTCAGCTACTTTTTAAGTACGTCTTCATTCGATTCAACCCCTACAAACAAATTTCTGTGTATTAAGGTTACATAGTTCAATTTTTTTCCCACGAAAATGTGCCTTTTCTGCCTTGAAATGAACCACACCTCTAGAAAACACAGATCTATGAAGTCCCTGACTCTCTCTCCATCCACATCTCCCTGTAGCTCAAGCACACCAGCTCACCTATGACTTCTGAAATACTGTAAAATTAGTCTATGCTACAAAATGGCAAGTTGCAATATTGGAATAACTCTGTTATACGTGCTGGAATGAGAAACCGATTCTGCAGAACAATAATGATACAGGAAGCTCCACCCTGATTGGTTCTGTAGGTCTGTTGTGTACAAAACTTTGTAAGTCTGAGTCTGTGGTTTTGAGACTTGTCAGTACAGTACAGTTTCAGTGCTCAGCCGTGGCATCGACTGTGTATTGCACTCATTAATTGTCTTCTAGCACAAAAAAGCACCATATGGACACACTAACAAGGTAAAAAAAAAAAAAAAGATTTTTAACTTTACCAGCACAGGATGGCAACACTTGTTCGTTGTTCATCTTTACAGCTTGAGCAGAACTGATTCAAATGAGACACCTGCATCGTCAATAGAGGAAGACAGTGTTACTTTGTGCAACTCTACAATGAACGCAAAGTAAGAGGGATAGAATAATCAGGAGCTGCAGACGGCTGGAAGATGCAAAGAATATGGAAATTAATTTTTCTATAAGCGACAGTCTCAGTTAATACTGTGGTTTTAGAGACAACATGTAAAAGGCTGTAACATTAAAACAACCTGAAACCACTTTATCTTCAGGCAGCAGGTGTGACGGAAGTCGGGCTGTTACTCTCCTCAAACTTCAGACAGCCAACCAAAATTTCTACCCTGCTAGAAATGAAATCGATGGTCCGAGAACCAGGCGCACATCAAACGACAACTGGACTGTCAGTCGATGCTAAAATTAGTCCGTAGCGACCAGTTGAGGAATTAAAGTCAGGCTCAATCTTTACATTGTCTTCTAACGCTTCAGAGGCATTAGCATGAGACTGACATGGGAAGTCGACTTCACATTTACATAACATCTGAACAGACAGTGTTCCTCCATGATGTCACGCTATTAATTCAGACCACCGAGACCTCGTCTGAACTGCCCGCCTTTCTCTCTGTCTGTCTGTCTGTCTGTCTGTGGTTTATTAAATCTGAGCTGCTGCCAAGACAGCCATCAATCTGATTATCTCATTCGGATCAATGGAGGTCAGCAGCGCTTATACACACACACACATGCACGTAGCAGAAGACATCATCCACGGTCTATTGTGGAGCTTCGAATGACTCATGGTGTAAAAAGCACACACTCAAACACTTTGTACAACACCACGCACACACCAGAAAACGAAACACACATTTTTAGTGATTCATTGTGGGTAGATCCTGTTCTTCGTGAAATGTGTGTGCGTGCATGCGTGTGTGTGTGTGTAAAACCATTCATGTTAATGGCAGACTGGCAGCTGGTTTCTGTGACATTAAATTCAGAGCCGTGATTCCTGAAAAACTTTAGTAATTTGCTCTATCTGTTGTGAACTTCGACCTCCTCGTAGTCAGTCACTTGAACATCTGGTAAAATATCTGATCTAAACCTGGAAACCTTGCATTAAATACCTTATCGTTTCAGGTTCCTACTCATAAAAAGGTAGAATTTATCTGCAGAATTGCCTGGATGGGTGTTTTCTGATCACACACTCAGACACACACACACACATGCCCACACACTAAATCAAGCAGGACTAACGATTGGGGATCTCTGTAGCTGCTCACGACCTGCTTTATCTGCTTGTTACAGATCATTAAAGCTTCACACACTGACCACATCCACTCTTCATCCTGTCACTCACACAGCCCTGCCCCGCCGCTCTCCACCGGCAGAGGTGAATGATGCCAGCGGTCATCAGCGACCAAAATGGCAATTTAATTGAAACGTGCTAGTATAAACTGGTGCTTTAACACACAAAAAACTGCTGTTAAGTCACACTTTACTTTTGAAGGAAGGTATGTTTTTGCTGCCGTAAGCAATGCAGTAAACTGTCTAAAGGCCAGTCAACACCAGAAAGCAGCACAACAAAAGTAATCAGCACGTCTAACAAAATAGTTGGTACCAGAAGCACCAAAAAGTCTGTCAACTGCTGCACCAAGGGAAATAAACTGCTAACATGCTAGTCAACCAGGAACATTAATGAGCTTCTTTGTGTTTTCTCTGTACTGATTAATGCCTCCTAACGTTTCGTTCTCTGAATCATACATTAATTCATTAAGTCAGTGAGAGTTTTAAGTTTTCAGAAAAGGTGACCCAAACCAATGGTGGCCCAAATTGCACACATCGTTCCTCAACTTGCTGGTTATGGTGTTTAGATGTGCTCTCAGTTTGGGTAATCCTCTCAGAAAGATGCTCACTTCCTCAAAACCTGGTCTTCACCAGGTACCATCCCTTCCAAATAACACAACGAAAGCAAAAAGCACCTTCTTTGACCAACTTGTAGTCGGCCATTTTTTCCTGGAGAATCACTCCAAGTAAGATTTGTGTTTATTTTTAACAGTATTTTGGTTTACAAAATCCAGCAGTTGGGGGGACCCAATAATCAAGTCAAGTCAACTTGTCATCCCAACTCTACACACAAGCTATACAGTGAATTTTATTCCTCCCAATTTTATCCATCACATAGCCAAGTAGTTGGGACGTATATCACATGGGAAACAACACCTTCTAGCAGCGAATTACTGGTTTGGTTCCAGTCTGGCCCACAGGTTCCCAGAACAGCACTTTTCGAAGCTAAGTGTGGTGGCTCCGTCAGTCTCCATCTCGGCAATGCTTGATTCTGTGTAACTCCCAGCAAATCCAAAAGCAAAGAGGTGGAGCGTAAGTTGAGCTGAGATGGGCGATGGACTTTTCTATGACAGTATTCTCTAGGGGTGCAACAAATAATCGATGTACTTGACAAAAATCAATAACTAAATTAGTTGCCAACAATGCTCTCACACAAAGGCCATCACTGCTCGATGGAGTGAAGTGTTACATTACCTGATGTGATTTGATGTCCAATGTAATTATATAAAAGCATGGAACACCCTCTCACAGTCTGGGGGCATTTGGACCAAGTTCACTGCTGATGTCAGTATAGAAGAGCTGAAGTAACACTCAAAACAAAGATAATATCCAGGCCTAACCAACAGGGATTATGTTTTTTAATATACAGTTACAAGGGTGTTGCTTGGTTGGAAAGTTCACCCGCCGTAACTAACATTGATGACGGAGTGCATTCTGAGATCACCACGTGCTCGACATGTCATCAAAGAAACTATTGGAGCTTAATCATCAATCAAAAAGACTGTCTGTAGTGCTGTACCAGCCACTGGACCATCAACATATCCATAAAGTGTTTCCTGGCTCTGTCTCTTTACCTGTCCACGCTGCGTGCTTGTGATTCAGGCATAGATAAAAGAATCCTATACGCATGTTCCAGTACCAGCAGCTGGCTTCAGCAGCTTTTCAATGTAACATTATAAAGCTGGAAATTGTGGTACAGAGGCAGCAATTCATACAATTCATAGTGCTCATCTAAAGGGTCTTTATGGCTAGCACATTCCTGAAACAATCTCAAGCAAGATTCAAAAGCTGGCAGCAAAATAAAAGCCACTGACTAACCATGAAACTCATAGTTCAAATAGGAAATTATTTGTTTCAATCGATTATTTGACTAGTCAGTAGTTGCAGCCCTGGCAACCACTGATTACTCAAAGTGGCCACACTGCTAGTTATGCATAATTTTAGGCTTTTATACAATTAAAACAGGTGAGTTAGTAGTTGCTATGAAGAGGTAAACTGTTGCACCAGGCTGTAAACATGTCTATTTCTGCTGTAAAGCATGGGGTCCATCTCTCTTACATGTTTAATGACCTTTCCTTTGGTAGTTTTTGCCTAATTTTGCTGACATGTTAAAAAAATTGAAAAAAATCCTGGCTCCATCCTTGATTTCAAACTTTTCACCCAAGTTTCATGACATCCATGCCTAATAGTAGGAGAAAATGAAAGCATACGGATAAGTAACAGCAGTTATCAAGCATTTCTACATCATACAGTAATCCCATTAATTTGTCAGTCACTCAGTATCACTAAACCACACTATTTTTCTGCTGCCAGCACATGGGGCATTGCTCCACTTGCCCTAAATGACCTTTCTATACAATAAAGAATAATTTGAAAGGGAGAAAGCTCTCCGAACCATGGAGCTAACTGCCAGTTAATCTAATTTATTCAGCCGTTAACAGAATATTTAGTTCATAAAGTTAATTTAAACTACACATTTCTACTGTTAGCTCTTGTCTCATAACTGTGTGCAATTCACGTCTCTTCTGAGGTGTTGACTCAAATAGTTTGTGCAGATTTACTTCCTCTCTATGTCCTGGACCTTTCATAGGAAAAACACTGAAAACATTTACAAAGATACACCCAGTGAATGCGTTTTTTCTCTCTCTCTGCAATGGCAGTACGCTGACACCTGCCTTGTGATTAAATGATGAAAGGTGTTCTTTCAGGGTCTGCTGTAGAACACATAATTATATAGTTAGTAAGTCCGAGTGGCGATGCTGGACCTGGTTTGGTGAAGTGGCTTCGTGACTTAAATGGCTGACAACGGTCTGTGACCAAAGAACCGACTTTAACTCTTCTATCCCCCAAGTATGCTTTAGACAACAGCCGCATAGAAAATAATTTATTTTAAAACAAACTTCCCAAATGTCCTCCAAGCTCAATCCCGCGTATACAGAATAATACGCTGTGCCGCCTTTGTTTCCTGCAAGCATCCTCTCCTCCACCATGAATCTGATTAGCAATCAAATCAAGCTCATATTATTGGCGTAAAATCAAGTTATTGAAAAGCACGACTTGTTATTCTCAGTCATCAGGGTAAAGATTCATGCCATGTAAAGATACTGACTCACAGAGGAGTGAGTTGTCTTTTGTGAGATGAAAACAGCATCACAATATACTGATTTGATGACTCACAGATTGCTAACAGCCCAGGAATCAATGTCAGCCTTGTTTAGCCTTTTAGCATTTTGTGATCTTCAACCAGGTGACTTTATTTTGCAGATCTGCAGTCTGTCTGCTAATAGAAACAGACATCTAACTGCATGCCCGGGACCACTGTTGGTTTATGTCTTCATAAAAAGCCAAATTCAGTGTTTAAAACTGTGACTGGGTGCAGACATTCACAGTCGATGAGTTGCTGTTATGAAGTGAATATTCTCTGACAGAAGATAGTCTGAGGGCTGAAGAGGAGTTTTATCTCTCCTGAAGTGCAGACATGACACCACAGACCTGGTCATCGAACTGGGAGGAGGAGGCCAGCGGGGTGATTGTGTCCAGGCGTGAAAATCTGAACCATAGCACTTCAAAGTCCCACATTTACAGCGGGGCACGTGAAGTGTACCAGGGTTCACAGTGGACAGTAAACCCTGCAGGAGAATGTGTGAAGTAGTCTCTTGTATCCGTCCATTTGTAGAAAATGCGGAAATCTCCTAAAAATACACTAAAAAAATAATGGGAAAAAAAAAAAAAGAAATAAGCTTTTTTTTTTTAGTTTCACTTTTTATTAGAATACCAACTCCAAGATGGAAACACAAAGTCATTTTCCATTTTTGAGGTTCACAAACAAAATCTTGATTGATCCACAGTTTTCTTATTAAACAAACAAGACATACATGGACCATTGTGCTTTAAAACACAACCTGAGAAAACATGGAGATGCTTTTAGCACAGTGCATCAAGCTCAACAATGTTATATTAGCATGCTAATGCAGAATCTCTGCAGTACTTCTACCACTATTTAGCATGCTAGTGCTATTTCCATCGCAGTGGTAGAATGTAATTATGTACATTTACTCATGTACTGTATTTAGTTACAGATTTAAAGTCTCTTCTTTTCATGCAAATTTACATGTCTACTCCGCTCTGTCTCAAAGGGAAATATAGCACTTTTTGTTGCATTTATTTGAGAGCTGCAGTTACCAGTTCATATAAAACATTTGTGTTTTTTGAATGTAAAACATTTTAAGCGGTTGTAAAATGTGGCGCGTTGTTATAAATATTGCATCTGCAGGTCACAGTGAGTTGCTGCTGTTCAGCCTCTCTGTGATTGGCCAGAGGTTAATTGACGCGGCTAATCACCCGATCAGTCCAGTCTCCATGGAAACCAGGAGTGAGGGGGGTGATGTACAAGAGGGAGTTGGGGCATTCAGGCTTAACTGCTGCAGCTTTTTTTTTTTTTTTTTTTTTTTAATTTAGTGTGTGTTTACACCAGGAATGGTACAAACTGCACTGCAGTGCTGTCTGCACATCACATCCTTTTTTTTTAAAGCAGCTGTTGAAACTATCATCTGTGTCTTTTATACAGTGTTTATACAGATTTATCGTTGTCTGCAGTGGTAGAAGAAGGTAAACAGAATTATTAGGTAGTTTAATCTATAGCGAAGCTCTACAGTTTTTAAACAGAGGTATATAAAACCTCAGTTTGCAAAGAAAAGTTACTGTAGCTATCCAGTAAATATAATGGAGCCATTGGTGCGATACAGTACACAATAACGCAATTTCAAAGTAATAGTAGTGGTGAGTTTACAAGTCTCTCAAAATTGTGTTGTGGTGCAGGCCTTGAGCCAATGTATTTTTGCTTTAACTGGTAGTCTTTATATCTGTATTTACTTAGTTATGTTTAAAGTAGGGATGGGACTTTAATACATTAATTTTTAATAAATAGATACAGAAAAAATAACAAATTAATCACACCTTTCTCAGTTCCCTAATTTCTGGCACATCGGTAGCACTAATCCTCACACTCCAGCCTGGTGTGTGGCAGTAATGCACCTCGAGGTAATTTGCTGTAAAGAAAATGCACAGAATGCAATGAATGACGTCAGTGCACAAGAAAGTTTGGTGAACAGTGATGGAAGACCAGACCACAGTTCTTGGTTTGTTTGTTGGGCGGAAAGTTCTTTTTTTTTTTGGCTTGTTTGGTGGAAAGTTTTTTTTTCTTATCCAAGCTGACTAAAGCAGCATGGTTGTGTGAAAACTGTGCAACAAAGAGTTTAA